>NC_142867.1:53897500-54052083 GCF_051225735.1 Oryctolagus cuniculus | reverse complement strand
GGTGTTAGGATGGTTGCTCCAAAGGAAATGTTGCTGGAGAGGGAGGGCGGGGGCCCAGCACGACGCTCCTTCCCCTGCAAACAGGCTGCGTCTCCTCTGGGAAGGAGCCTCCGAGGACCTGCTGCGGGCCTCGGACCGAGCCTGTTCTGCCACCTCTGCCCACGGGGCCCCCACGCCCGCAGGAGCCGGGCCGCGCTTCTTCACGTGGCGTTAGGCTCTTCAGCTCTGGCTCCAGATGCTCTCTCCTGTCTCTCCTCTCCTCTCCTCTCCTCTCCTCTCCTCTCCCCTCTCCTCTCCTCTCCTCTCCTCTCCTCTCCTCTCCTCTCCTCTCCTCTCCTCTCCTCTCCTCACTTCAATTACAACAGCCTTCCCTCCACCCACTCATGCTGCTTCCTCTCTCCCTTCGGCAGGGCCCTCCCCGCTGCTGAAATGCACTTTTTGTCTTTTCATTCTGCACGAACCAGAGGCATCAGCATGGTGGGCTTTGGAATGAGACCACCTAAGTTTGCCTCTTGGCCCTGTGAAACCATGGTTTCTGTTACTTTGCTTAGCACCTAAGGACTTGATGTGAAGATTAAGAGCCAAACACATAAAATACTTGAAAAAGTGTCTAACACATCCTAAGTATTCGATGAATGCAAGCTGCAATGATAGCAATAATCAGCGTTTTTAAAGACTGTCCCTGGTGAAGTCCTTTCAGCCCACTAGGCAGGATTAGCTGTTTCCCTGCTGAGCTACAAATAAAACTAATCACGCAGGGTTCTAGATGTTTATTCCAAAGTCTGGAGGACCAGCACCAGGTCACAGCGGTGAAATTTGCATATGCCACGCCCTGCACCACTGTCTGCTTTTTTCTCAGATGTGTTTTTATGAAGACATGATTCATGCACCGTGACATTCACCTTTTAAAATATACAGTTCACAAAGGTGTGCAGCCATTGCCACCATCAAATTCTGGAACATTCTCAAAGAGAAACTCCATTAGCAGTCACTCCACAGTCCTGCCCACCCCATTCCCTGGAAACCACCAGTATACTTTCTGTCTCTACACATGGGCCTGTTTGGACATTTCATATCAGAGAAATCACACAGATCCTTTCACATCTGGGTTCTTTTAAGGTTCATCCATGTTTTGGATCTTCATTCCTTTTTATAGCTAAATAATACTCCACATTTTGTTTATTCACCATCAGTTAAAAGACATTGGGCTGTTTGCATTTTTGTCGAGTCAGCGAAGCATGATGCTGCCATGAGCATTTGTGCACAGATCCATTTTGCTTGGGTGTATACACCTAAGAGTGGGATTAGTGGCTCGTGTGGCAACTCAGTTCTTTTTTTCTTTTTCTTTTCTTTTCTTTTCTTTTTTTTTTTTTTTTTGACAGGCAGAGTGGACAGTGAGAGAGAGAGACAGAGAGAAAGATCTTCCTTTTGCCATTGGTTCACCCTCCAATGGCCGCCACAGCCGGCGCGCTGCGCTGATCCGAAGGCAGGAGCCAGGTACTTATCCTGGTCTCCCATGGGGTGCAGGGCCCAAGCACTTGGGCCATCCTCCACTGCACTCCCTGGCCACAGCAGAGGGCTGGCCTGGAAGAGGGGCAACCGGGACAGAATCCGGCACCCTGACTGGGACTAGAACCCGGTGTGCCGGCGCCGCTAGGTGGAGGATTAGCCTAGTGAGCTGAGGCGCCGGCCAGCAACTCAGTTCTTAACTCTGAGAAATGGCCAAACTGTTTCAAAGCATTTGTGCCATTTTACATTCCCATCGGCGACGTATGAGGTTCCAATGTCTCCATCTGTCACCAACATTTGGTATTCTCTGTCTTTTGTTGTTATAATCACCCCAGTAGATATAGTGTAATAGCTCGCTGTAGTTTGATTTGCATTTTCCCAGTGGCTAATGATGTTGAGGATCTTTTCAGGTGCTTATTGATCATTGTGGATCTTCTCTGGTTTAGCCACTGCACCACAGCACTGGCTCCGTGTGTATCTTCTCGAACAAACATCCATTCAAACCTTCTGCCTGTTCTTTAATTGGACTACATGTGTTTTCATGGTTGAATTGTGAAAAATCCTCAAGTGCTTTGGGTACAAATCCTCTATTGGTTAGTTAGTTTGCAAACATTCTCTCTTCCCTGCAGAGGTTTTTCACTTTCTCGATCATGGCCATTGAAACACCAAATTTATTAATTTTGATGAAGTCTAATTTACCAACTTTTCCTTTTGTTGCTTGTGCTTTCGGTGTTGTGGCTAAGAAATGATTGGTTAATCCAAGGCTAATCCAGGGATGCACGCTACGCTTTTTGAAACTGATCCTATTTATAGTGAGCCTATAAAGAAAGAGTAGGACACCCATTTCACAGAGGACAGTAAAGCCCAGTGCCAGCCAAGATTCAAACGCAGTTCAGTCTGACTCTGAACCTCACGTGCGTCTTACTCGTCCTTCTCCCCAAGTCCCTTTACCTCTGTGTCCCTCCCAGGACACAGCACAGCGACTGGGGTGTAGCAGAACCACAGGTAATGGTGTCAGACAGGTGAATGACAGGCCCTGCCAGGGACGCAGGTTGCACTTGCCCGTTGATCTGGGTGCCCTGGGGTTTGTTCCTCACTCACACGGTTGACTGAGGGTTCACGTCCAGCTGCTGGAGGTTCCTGAGCGTCTCCCTTCTGTCTCACCCCTGCAGTGTCTCATCATTGGGGGAGGACCATGTGGCTTGCGCACTGCCATTGAACTTGCCTTCCTGGGAGCCAAAGTGGTTGTGGTGGAAAAGAGGGACACCTTCTCCCGGAACAACGTGCTGCACCTCTGGCCGTTCACCATCCACGACCTGCGAGGCCTGGGAGCCAAGAAGTTCTACGGGAAGTTCTGTGCCGGCTCCATCGACCACATCAGTGAGTGGGGCCCCGTGAAGAGGGTGTTGACCTTGGTGGGGTACACTGTTCCACAACTAGGGGGCCCAGACCACTGAATCTTGTAGGAGCCTGGGGGCACCACACGTCCATCTAACAGACACTTAGTGAAGGGCTACTTGGTGTCTTGCAGTTGTCTTGCAGTTCTGTGGGCTTTGGCCCAAACACTACCCCCCCCCCCCCCCCCGCCCCAGGCCTTGGTTCTAGCTGCTATGGAATGCACGGAATGCCTGTCTCAGAGTTGCTGAGAAGATGAAATGGGGCCAAGGATCTAACACGGCTGGCACATAATAGGTGCTCAGGAAAATGCATCCACTGGTGTACAGTGAGCCCGAAGCTGTCATGGTCCCCCAGCCTTCAGAATCCAGGGCTGCGTCCTTTCGCCCAGTGTCTTTCTGCAGGGGTGGGTCGGGGATGGCCCTGAGAGCCATGTTCTTAAGGGGACAGGAATTAATAGTAAAAAGAGAGTGGGGTCTGGGCGGGATGACTGGAGAGAATGACCAGCCACACAGGGTGTAATTTGTTCAGACGCAAGAGACTTTACCAGCAGTGGCCCTGGAGTTTATTCCCACTTTGGGATGAGAAAATTCCAGGAGGACAACGGAAAGGAACGTGGACTTGCCCCGAGAGCTGCAGCGTCAGCTTTCCGGGTGTTCTCTCCCAGCCAGGGAAGAATGCGTGTCGGTTAGCAATGGGCAGTAAAGATGCTGAGCTCCACTGTCTCGGCAGCTTTCCTCCAGAGTAGTGCCGGGCACCTGGGGGTCCCTGGGGGTCCCTGGGGCTGTCGGGATGGCCTCCCTGTTGTGGGAGCCCCTCCTGTCCCCACTGATGGAGCTCTGGTTTAAGCCCCAGTCCTGACAGGGCTCTGGAACTGAGAGAGCACCATCCAGGGTAGCGACAGTGCCCGGGAGAGGGGAAGCAGGGAGAACATACTGCGCACCTACTGTGTGCTGGGCCCAGAGACACCAGGAACCTTGGAACTGGAGAGAGGCCAGCCTCCCCTGGAAGTTCAGTTTCCTGGCAGGAGGCGGCCGTGGTTCTTTCAGTCCCAGCTGGTTGGCTTCCTTCCAGGCCGGCCGTGGTCTGTGGGCTCAGCACTTCTCAGCCGTTCTCCAGGGCGGCAGCCTCCTCTGGTCCCCGCCGCGGCCCTTCCAGACCACCGTGGCCACCTCGCTGTCACAGACGGCCGCCTCCTGTGTTCTTGGGCTGGAGGCGTTGGCCATGCTCCCGTTCCAGCTCCTTCCTCCCTCACACCCCGCTCCCCTTATCAGCACAGCTGGCCCCCTCCTTCCCCACACCGGTCCCCCTGGGTTTCCTGCCCATTTGTCCCTGTCACAGCCTGCTCCTCCCCTCACGGCAGCCCTCCAGCCCTCTGCGGGTGCCTCCTTACCTTTCCTTACCTCGGATATTCCCTCTAGAAAGGGGAGCTGTAGACAGTCTGCACCTCCTGCCTGTGCAGTCAGGTTTCTCCCTTATCGCTGTACCAAGAGACTGTCACCAAGATCTCCCAGGTGCCCTGGCCTTGTGTGGCCACCAGAATCCTGGACCTTTCCATGGGGTGAGATGTTCCTGCTGCCCCCTCTCTCAGCTTCCAGGACCCCTGTGTCCCGAGATTCCTCCATTTGAGCAGGTTTCCACATCCACGGCCTGCAGGGCACGGGCACATTGTGTTTCGTGTGCTGACTGGGGATTCAGCTGCTGCATCTGCAAAATGGTATTAGGAGGTGCACCTGCTTAGGCTGAGCAGCCAGGGGCATGAGAAGAAACTGAGGCTCTGTTCATTGGGGAGTCTGAAAGAGTGAGGAGGAGGATGGGGAGAACCACAAGCCCAGTGGTGTAGGGAAGATTTCTCACTCCACCCCTCACCATGCAATGGCCATGAACTTGAGCACAACCCTGTATACTGAGCAGTGGCTTTGCTACTGGCCAGGCACTGAGGTGCTCTTCCAGCTTTACCACATCACACCCAGACCCAAGCCTAGGAAGGAGGCAGAAAAGGCAGAGCCTCCCACGTGAGACCGTCCTCTGACAGCCAGGCAGGGTTTTGGAGTTGGACAGAATGAATGGCTGCAAGTCACTGAGCCTTGTTAAGCCTCTGTTTCTCAATTGTGTAATGAAAATGAAGAGTGATAATCCCAGTGGTTGGTGTTAAATGAGACTGCGCTCCGGGCGTGGCGCATCACTGGTGATGGTTGTCGTCGATCTGTTTCTACACTCAGAGGTCACAGGGCGCTGTGTACAGGAGGCACGCAGGCATGACTCCTCACGGTCCACTGCTTCTCTCCTTTCTGCCCAACAGGTATTCGTCAGCTGCAGCTCATCCTGTTTAAGGTGGCGTTGATGTTGGGCGTGGAAATCCACGTGAACGTGGAGTTTGTGAAGGTTCTGGAGCCTCCTGAAGATCAGGAAAACCAAAGTACAGTACACTTTTCCCTTTTCTCTGCGAGTCGGGTGTTGCAAAGCAGACATGATGTTCGGAGCTCTCAGCGAGTGCGTCTTTAGGTGTTGGTCTGTTAGGAGCTGCTGAGCGTACTATCACTGAAGATGCTTGGCGTTTTTTGACCCCTGCTACCGTTTTAGATGAGCTCTTCCCCAAGGATCTAAGCCATCCAACTTTTGTAATTTGGTCATCCCGTCCCTAGGAGATGCTCCTTTGACAGATGGAATCTAGCCAGTAAGTAGGCTAGAAGGTGAAGATGCGACTGTTTGATAAAGTTCATTCACATGCTCAATTCATGCTGTGTGGGCTCACCCACAGACATGTGGATGCACCTGTTGTACCCCTAAGATATTTTAAAATCCAGTGAAGCTAGTAAGACTTTTATGGGCCAGCATTTGGTTTAGTGGTTAAGCTGTCAGTTGGGATACCTGCATCCCATATCAGAGATCCTGGGTAGAGACCCAGATCTGCTCCCAGTTCTGGCTTCTGGCGAATGTGGACCCTGGGAGAAGGCAGGTGATGGCTCAAGTAGTGGGTCCCTGCCCCTGACGTGGGAGACTGGGATTGCATTCCTGCCTCCTGGCTTCTGCTCCTGACCCTGGGCTGTTGCTGGCATTTGGGGAGTGAATCAGCAGGTAGGAGAATTTTTTTCTCCCTCCCTCTCTCTCAGATTAGAAAGAAAGAAAGAGAGAGAGAGAGAGAGAGAGAGAGAATGAGGTTTCAAAAGCAACTCTGAAATAAAGATTCAATATATAATTCGGTATATAATATTTTTAACCTTAGCATTCACACATATAGTTATGTCTTACCATGCTTCTCTTTCTTCCCAGTGTGTGTTTAAATTCTCATCTTTTACAGAGAGTTTTCTCATGAAGCCTTTGCATCTTATTCATGGTCAAGGTCTCCTGCCTGGGAAGGGCTGTGTGTGTTGAGCCAGCTCAGTGTCGGAGACTTTGCAGTTCCCTGCTGAGGGTGCCCCTCGGATTTCTGGTGTCCTGTGCCCAGAACATCTAAGGCTTAGGGGAGGCTGTAGGCAACTTTTGTAGCAGGACAGCTCTCACTGTGTGGTGTCACGTGGGCGCTGAGCCTTTCCCAGACCCCTGGTGCATATTAAATCCTGACTGCTGGAGCCAACTGGGCTTCACTTGCTTGCCCTGCACCCATTTCACGAGGGCCGTGTGCTGCTCTACAGAGCAGTCGAGCGCAAAGCAGTCCCCCAAACAGGCTCTGACGCTCTGCACATCCTTTGGGTCTGTTTAGCAGTGGGAAGGCCCTGGGACGTACGGAGACCGTGGAGAGAACGTAAGCGAATCTGCCGAGAAAATGAGCTATGAGGGATACTAGTTTGAGAATCGCTGAAGCCAGACTCCCAGCAACCTGGTGCCTGGTGCTAATGTCACTGTTTCCTCTGTCCTGGACGGAAGCGATATGAAGCCAGAGGGTGGCCAGATTACTGTGAGAATCTGGACTCTCCAGGCTCTTGGGAGGGTGCACCTTGGGGCACAGACCTGGTTGCCTTGTTGACTTCTCACCTGACATAGTGACATAGCGGGGATAGCGTTGCTCCCTGTCCCCACAACTCTCTGCCAACTCGTCCTGTTTTTCTGTCCTGTAGAAATCGGCTGGCGGGCAGAATTCCTCCCCGCCGACCACGCCCTGTCAAACTTCGAGTTTAATGTCATCATCGGCGCAGATGGCCGAAGGAACACCCTGGAAGGTGAGCGCTCTTCCTCTTCTTCGGGCTGGGGATGGAAGAAGGCAGTGGCAGGGGGAGGGAGGAGGGGCTGGAGAAGGGTGAGCAGGATGGCAGGTGTCAAAGCTAGAGGGCGGGTCTTTTTTTTTTTTTTTTAAGATTTATTTATTTATTTCAGAGGTAGATTTATATAGGCAGTGAGAGTGAAAGACATCCGCTGGTTCACTGGTTCACTCCCCAAATGGCCGTAATGGCCAGAGCTGAGTCAATCAGGAGCCAGGAGCTTCTTCCAGGTCTCCCGCGCGGATGCAGGGGCCCAAGCTCTTGGGCCAGCTTCTACTGCTTTCCCAGGCCATAGCAGAAGCTGGATCAGAAGAGGAGCAGCACCCATATGGGATGCCGGCACCACAGGCAGAGGATTAACCTACTCTGCCGTAGTGCTGGCCCCGGGGTAGGGTCTTGACAGAGGCACAGTCTGTCCTGCCTGCCTGGAGGCTGAGTACAGGGGACAGCTATTTCATCTCTGCGGATGTCAGTTTTCCCAACTACAGAATCTAGCACAACTCTCCGGAGCTTTGTGATGAGGGCTGGGGAAGGACTAGTGTTTTGGGAAAACAATGCTTTAAACAGATCAGTTGCCATGGGGGAAAAGTCAACATACAATTACCGAGCCCTGTGATGCTCAGAACTTTGACCCCCACTCCATCTAAGGTAAGCATTTTATACTGTTAATGGAATGCATTTATTTTCAGGTATAATACTCAAGAAAGAGGAGCTCATCTCTTTGCATAACTTTTAAACACACCCACTGCTGGGCAGTTAGAGAGTTTGCCTAAAGCATCAGGGTGCAAAGCCACGCTTCTCTGAGTTCCAAAGCCAGAAGCATAGTGTGCTTCCTTAGGATATGATCTAGTCAGACTGAGAGAGCAGCCACATTCTGGCACTGTGGCATAGCAGGTAAAGCCACTGCCTGCAGTGCTGGCCTCCCATATGGGCACTGGTTCGAGTCCTGGCTGCTCCACTTCTGATCTAGCTCTCAGCTATGACCTGGGAAAGCAGCAGAAGATGGCCCAAGTGCTTGGGCCCCCGCACCCACGTGGGAGACCTAGAAGTAGCTCCTGGCTACAGATTGGCCCAGCTCTGGCCATTGCGGCTATTTGGGGAGTGAACCAGCAGATGGAAGATCTCTCTCTCTCTCTCTCTCTTTCTTTCTCCTTCTCCCCTGCAAAAACAAAACAAAACAAAACTCTGCCTTTCAAATAAATAAATAAATAAATAAATCTTTTTTAAAAAGAGGGGGAGAAACCCCATTGCTAGGAAATGCTTTGATCACCTTTACCGCAGCCCTAAGATGAATTAGTCCACGGGTTTTGTACTAATTTATAGTAACTGCAGTCAGTTGAGGTCATGTTGTAATTAGGCCCAGATGGCATCTCATAGACTGGGGATCCTATAGACTGGGGATCCTTCTTCTCTTCCCGCATGCCCCCTTGAAGGACCACGGGCTACAGATGGCTGCCTGCCTGCAAGGGCACGTTCTCTGAGGACAGGACATTCTCCTTGAACTAGAGCTGACCTTAGCAAGCTCCCCATGTGGGGGCCTCTTGCCCAAGGTCCTTCCACCTGCTGTGCCCCCACTGCTGTTTGCCATCCCCTCTGTCCCTACTTCTGAACCCACCTCCCCACCACCAATACCCAGGATCAGACGAGGAATTCTTAAGCTGCCAACCTAGAGGTTGCAGTCTCAGGGGTTTATGGAGTCATTTAGGTGTTTGGTAAAATGCTGAATATTTCAAAATCCAAAATCTGTGCTCAGCTTGAGTAAAGTTTGGCATCCTGTGAATATGAAAAGGGTGGGAAGGATGGGGCCACCTGAGCACTTAGGAGCAGCCAGGTGGACCAGGTCAGAGTTTCTCAGTATTGGCACTGTTGCCCTCTGGGGCTGTGTTGTTTGTTGTGGTGGGTACTGTCTTATGTGGGATAGGATGTTCAGCAGTGTCCCTGGCCTCTACCCACTAGATACAGGCAGCATCTCCCAGTTGTGAGAACCAGAAAGGCCTCCGTACATTGCCCAGTGCCCCCGAGGGACACAGTTACCCCCCCCCCCCCACTGACAAATACCACACAGGAGAGTGGTGGCCACTGGGGACACTTTGACAAAGGAACAGCTGGAAGGAAGGCTACTGGATAGAGACCCAAGCTTCCAGTCAAGGGGACTTTGACAGAGATGACTGGCAATGGGCATGAAGTTGGAGTATGTGTTGAGCAGTGTGCAGGGAGTTCTGGAAGGTGGCTGTAGAAGGCTGTGTCCACCAAGCCTGTGTCCATGCCTAGGGCCCGAGGTGGGGTTGTTTATCCAGAGAGAGAGAGCTCATGGTTCTGCAGTCAGAGAGGTGCAACAGCACTGTGCCGGCTCTGGTGAGGGCCCTCTTTCTACATTACAACATGCTGGATGGCATCACATGGCGAGATGGAATAAGCGTGCCAGAGCGAACTTGCTTTTACAACAGTCACTCCCAAACCAACCCACTGATCCGTTAATTCCCGGGTGAATCCATCCATCTTTGAGGACAGGGTCCTCATGGGCCCGTCACCTCCCAAAGGCCCCACCTCCAAATATTCTGAACGTTTAAATTCCTGGTACATGAACTTGGGGCCACCATCTCACCAGAGTTGGGAGTGCCTGGAGGTAAGCAAAGTAAAGAGCGTGTCTAGGGCAGGTGGAGACTGTGGGGCTGCTGGAAAAATCAGATGGGAAAAAAAGGCAGCGGGGGAGCGAAGGAGAAGGCACTCCCCTGAAACGAGACCACTGCTGCCATCCTCTGTGTCATCACATTCTAAAAACACTTTGTGTTAGAAGCCTGAGCATAAATTCTTGCGTTCTGTTACACAGCCTTGTTCACCTGACAGTAAGGCAATGTGTCTTTCAAAATAGCCAGGAGAGGGATTCCAAAGTCTAAGGGGAGGGATATATAACTACCCTCTTAGGATCCTTGCTCAGTGTAGACCTGTATTGAAGAACTGCATTGTATACCTAAATATGTAAAGTTATGATGTGTCCGTCTTAAAAGGAAGGCTGAGGCATTAGAATGCATTGCATTTGGAATTCTCTCAGCTCATCACACATCGACTGGGTGTGTCCGAAGCATCAGTCACTGGGATTGGTGTGTTAGTTTCCTGATACAGCCATCCTGACAAAGCACCACAACTGGGCCGCTTGAACAAGAGAATTGTACTGTGTGTATCTTCTGGAAGCTGGGAATCCAAGACCAAGGTGTCCCCGAGGTCACTTCCCTCTGAGGGCGATGGGAAGAGTGTTCTATGCTGCTCTGCTGCCCATCCTTGGTGTCCTGGGCTCATAGGGCTGCCCCTCTCCAGCACAGACCTTGCTCCTGGGTCTTGTATTTTTAGCTCTGCTCCCAGCAAGAAGCAGGAAGGAGCTTGCACATCTGTGCCTCTCATTCACATGCAGGCTCCCTGCAAGCCAGTCTTGTGTTCAAATCCTCCCTTTGTGTAGGAACATCACTCATTGTAGATTGGGGCTCACCCTACCCCAGTATAACCTCCTCTTCACTCATTGCATCAGCAACGACCCTATTTCCATATGAATTCACAAGTGCTGGGGCTTAGCACTTCAGCATATGGATTTGGAGGGAGTGGGTAGAGCAGGTGGAGATACAGTGCATCCGACATCAACGGGAGAAGCAAAGAAGAGTTGTTTAAATCCCTGTCCTGCAGGACTTCAGTAATCTTACTTTTAAATGGTAAAAAAAGCGCAGAACATGTTAGTTAAGCACTTTTCATCACATACATTCCAAGTGCACATGGGCCTCTCAAAAGTGTGTCTGGTACAGTGCCAAGTTCATCTTTAAAAAGACAAGCTTTATGATTGCCTGCTATAGTTGATGTTAGCCTTTCATTTCTCAAAAGCCTAAAGGGAGCGTTGGTCCTACAGCCTTGAGAAAAGGACAAAGTCCTATTGACTCAAACCCCAGCCTTTCCCCTGCTCCTGTTCCTTGGCTACCCAGAACCCTGGTTTTGAGTGCCTGGGGCATCTGAACATGGGCATCTCAGTGGGTTTATTTGGGGGGGGGTGGGTCCGTTTTCACACCAACCCAGAAGCTAGACCTACTTTTCCCTCTCTCCTTGTGTAGGATTCAGAAGGAAAGAATTCCGTGGGAAGCTGGCCATCGCGATCACCGCCAACTTCATCAACAGAAACAGCACGGCGGAGGCCAAGGTGGAGGAGATCAGTGGCGTGGCTTTCATCTTCAACCAGAAGTTTTTTCAGGACCTGAAAGAAGAAACAGGTGGGCCCTTCCCCTTTCTCCACTGGCCACAAACTCTGAAGGGTTCAGAGAGAGGCAAGCTGGCCTCTGGGGCTCTGGGCACTCTGTCCAGGGAGCGGCAGAGACCCCTCCTTCAGTCCACAGGCAGGTTCCTACAAGGACAAGGGGAACTTTCTTGGGGGAAAAAAAGTAGATAAGATGTGTTTCCTTGCTGGGCATTTACTGAGTGCCTGTGATATGCAGGTACTCAGGTGGTGGGGTGTAAAGTTGAGGTTGTCATGCTCCCCCTGCAATGGGCCCCTGCCCCGGGAGGACACCCAGGTAAACCATCCTGCTGCAGGGTGCCCAGTGCCATGCCTGAGGTTGGTTGGGAGATTCAGGAGCACTCTGAGGAAGGAAGTAGCAGACTGTGGGTGATATCTGGAGGCCTCGGTGTCTCTGTGCAGTACTGCCCTTCTCCTGGAAGGCCATCTGGGGACGCCCACTCACTGGCATCACGTGTTACCCAGTCATGGGCCTGGAACACAGAATGCATGGGTGCCCTCACTCAGCAGGTATCTGTGCCGAGTACGATCCTAGGGCCTGTGATGGAGCAGTGAGCAAAACACAGTGACGCTCTCTTGGAGCTATGGTCCTTGTGGGTCGATGGTCAACAAGCAAGAAAAATACCCAGTGTGTGGTGATAGAGGATGATGAGGGTGGTGGAGCTAAACAAAGCAGGGTGAGGGGGAAGAGAGGGATGAGTCACCCCTTGCCAAGTAAATTCCAAATCTCTGCCCTTTCTTCTTAACCTGACTTCTCTATATGTATCCTGAAAAACAAAACCGTGTTAATGCAATCTTTATACTGAAAATAAATTGCCCCTGGATGACCGCCCAGCTCAGGAATCATCTCTGTCACGCTGTGTTCCTCTTCAGCGGTTCTCCCCGGCCCGTGTACTCCTTACATTGTTCTGGCTCTAATCTTAGTGTCCCTACTCTTGATTGCTCTGCTTTTCCCATTCAGCAACACATTTGCAATTTTTAAAAAAGATTTATTTATTTATTTGAAAGGCAGAGTTACATAGAGAGAAGGAAAGACAGAAATTTTTCATCTGCTGGTTCACTCCCCAAATGGCCGCAATGGCTAGGGCAGGGCCAGGCCAGAGCCAGGAGCTTCATCTGGGTCGCCCATGTGGGTGGCAGTGGTTCAGTCACTTGGGCCATTCTCTGCTGTCTTCCCAGGCACATCAGCAGGGAGCAGGATGGGAAGTAGAGCGGCCAGGACACAAACTGGCACCCGCATGGGATGCCAGCATTGCAGGTGGTGGTTTACTCACTGCGCCAGAACGCTGGCCCCTGATCCACCTGATGGTCAGCCTTGGGGGCTGCAGATCACTCCATAATGTAGATGTGTGGTCCATGCCTAAAGCATTTGAACCAGGGATTGGCAAACCATGGCTGGCTGCGTGTTACTGTGTTGTGTCTAAGCTAAACATCATTTTATAATTTTAAGAGAAGAAATAAAATAGAACAATTTGTGATATGTATGACTTCTGTGAAATTCAAATGTCCAGGCCCCCTTTTTTTATTTATTTATGGAAATAAAGTCTGGTTTGAGGGGGTGGTGCTGTGGCATAGCGGGTAAAGCTGCCACCTGCAATGCTGGCATCCCATATGGGCGCCTGTTTTGAGTCCTGGCTGCCCCACTTCCGATCCAGCTCTCTGCTATGACCTAAGAAAGTAGTAGAAGATGACCCAAGTGCTTGGGCCCCTGCCACCCATGTGGGAGACCTGCAAGAAGCTCCTGGCTTCAGAAAAACACAGCTCTGACTATTGTAGCCATTTAGGGGGTGAACCAGTAGATGGAAGACCTCTCTTTCTCTGCCTCTGCCTCTCTATAACTCTGCCTTTCAAAAACAACGTGGTTTGACACAGCCGTGCCCATGCATTTCCATCGTGGCCCATGGCGTCTCCCACAGTGAGCAGTTGTGAGAGGCCATATGACCCACAGGCCAGGCACGTTTACTCGCTGGCACTTTCCAGCAGGCATCTTGCACACTCTGGTTCAGACCTTCCCTTTATTTGCTGTGCCAGACCCAAACGTTGCTGTTGAACCCTTTCCTGAAGATCATTTTCTTGGAGCCAGACCGTGCCTCCTGCCGCCCACTCCACGACCCTCTGAGTTCCAGCACCATTGCATTATTTTCTTAAGCGTTTTGATATTTCCTTTGAGCATATTATGTCCTTTTGAATGATTTAAGAATTCCCCAGCCCTTCCTTCCCCTCAGAACCCAAGAAAATAAACACTTAAACCACCAAGTGTAAGTTAGACAGGCCGTTGACAGTGCTTTTCCAAACATTCCAGCGAGCTTCCTTTACACTTTGCTGTGGTTGTCACCGTGGGCCATGGTCTCACAGCAGTGTCCTCACACAGCGACAATGATGGATTTCCTCTGGTTCTCTCGGGGCCCTCTGCCCTGCGGCTGTTTCCTATTTGACTGTAATAAAGAGGTTCCTATGGTTACTTGGCACACCTTGTGCTGAGCGCCCCTGGGTCGTCGTGTGCCTGTCCCTTTATTTCCTTTCCAACAAGCTGCACCAGTGGCTCTCGCACTTGAGTGTTCACCAGAATCACCTTGAGAGTTTCTTAAGACACGGATAGCCGGCACCGCGGCTCACTAGGCTAATCCTCTGCCTTGCGGTGCCGGCACCCCAGGTTCTAGTCCCGGGCGGGGTGCCGGATTCTGTCCCAGTTGCCCCTCTTCCAGGTCAGCTCTCTGCTGTGGCCTGGGAGTGCAGCGGAGGATGCCCAAGTGCTTGGGCCCTGCACCCCATGGGAGACCAGGAGAAGCACCTGGCTCCTGCCTTTGAATCAGCGCAGTGCGCCGGCCGCGGTGGCCATTGGAGGGTGAACCAACGGCAAAAGAAGACCTTTCTCACTCTCACTTTCCACTCTGCCTGTAAAAAAAAAAAAAAAAAAAAGACATGGAGTGCTGGTGCGGCCCCAGAGCTCCGGCTTCCTTCGGGCTGATCTGGCCCCGATCACTTGCATTTCTTCCAAGTTCTCAGGTGCTGGTGCTGCTGGTCCAGGACCACCATCTGAGAACCACTGGACCAAGCTGCAGTCTCACAGCACAGTTGTCGGTGCAGAACCCCGGTCTGTAGGGTGTTTAGCAGTTAACGGGAAGTGCAAAAAGATACAACCCAGCCGTCTACACTGAGGTGTTCCTCCCACTGCAGCTGGGCAGAGAATGCGAGAGACATTCCTTGGTGTAGTCTTTGGAGAATTCCCATATCCGTATGCCACTCTGGCCGCATGGGGGGGCATGGAGCCAGACAGGGCGGCAGGGGGGAGGCCACAGACAGCCAGACAGGCACGGCACTTGGAGCCAGAAAGGCTTGGGTTCAATTCCTGACTGTGCCATTGCTTACTTAGGTCCCATGGCCATGACCAGCAACACAGCCACCTCTCCTGGCTGGCACCCCTACAGACATTGCATGTTTTCAATGCTACCGCGGGACTCTAAGCAAGCTGCCTTGGTGTGGGTAACTTCTGGCCTCTGTTTTCCCTTTTCCAACCTTGTATGTGTTCAAAGCGTGTCTCAGGTGTATCATGTGAGCATTCTGCAGCTCAGTCCTGGGCCCTGTGAGGAGGCGTGGTACCATCCCCGCACACAGTTGGCACTGAGGGTGTAGGTCTGAGCCATGACTGTGTCTCCTTGCAGGGATCGATCTTGAGAACATTGTTTACTACAAGGACTGCACCCACTACTTCGTCATGACCGCCAAAAAGCAGAGCCTGATCGACAAAGGGGTCATCATTAAGGTACGTCCCTCTTGGCTGGGCCTCGCCACCATGTTTGTCTTTGTGACCTGGGTTGGCAGCGGCAGCAGGTACAGAAGCAAAGCGTTGTCCTACCAGGAGCTGAGTAAGGGCAGGGCCTCTTCCTTCCACCTTCCCCTTTCTCAGTGTCACACGACGGCTGGGCAAAGAGGTTGCCCCAGCACACACGGAGATGTTTCTGCAGACACATGCGTGGCTTCAGGGGGCCTCTAGCCGGGTGTTGGTGTGGATCATCATTCAGCCCTGCCCCGTCTCTGGGAGGCTACACATCATATGGAGGCAGAGGAGGGCTCCTCGTCCTGGGGGCACGTGGAGCTGCCTCTGTTTGTTCATGGTGCGCTGTGGCCGCTCGTCCTGGTGGAGGAAAGCTCACCACTGGTGCAGCCGGAGAGACTGGAGCCTGCCACAAACGAAGCTGGGGCCCCGGACGGGCTGTTTATGCTCTCGGAACCTAGCCTTCTCGTCTACAAAGCAGTGATCATGGTTTCTGTCAGAAGGGGCTCTGGAGAGGAGCAAATAAAGGCATCTGCATGTCCAGCGCCCGTTGGGGGTGAGGGTTCTAGCTTCCCTCTCTAACTCTTGGCCTTGTTTGGACACTGGCTTTTATGTCCTGCTGGCTTCCTGGCCTCTTCGCTCCTAAACAGAGAGCATGGTAGGAAGGAAGAAGCCCACAGGGAGGAGGCCCTGGGGCTGGAAGCGTCTTTGGTCAGAGTCTCTGCCTGTCCACTGTTCCTGCCACCGCCACCAGCACTGTGTCCTCAAGATAAGGATCCCGCGGTCCTGGCCAGCACGCTCTCTGGTGCCAGCCTGGAGCCCAGGCCAGGCGGTGGCCATTTGTTGCTGCTTGTCAGAGAAGAATGCGCCCGTCTCCTCGCTGGCTTGTGCTGGCAGCTGGCCGGGCGGCATTAGTAACCCAACCCTCCCGAGGGCCTCCCGTGCAGCGCTCGGGGCTTTGCTGAGAGCCTGTGTTGTGGACGGAGGCTGTGAACGGGTGCTGGGAGGCAGAGCAGGTTGGGTGCACTGGCAGATGTGAGGGCGCTGGGCTTCCACGTCGCGTGCCCGCTGTGGACTGCTCAGGCCAGGGCGGGCAGTGTCCCCTTCACTGTCTTCCTTCTGCCCCACAGGCGTCCCTCCTGGAAGTTGCAGCTGACCGAGGCAGTGCAGGGCCACTCGGGTGCAGGGGCAGTGGGCAGCCTGGCAGAGAAGGGATGGGCGGTCAGGCAGAGTTTGACTTGGGTCCTGTGTTTCAACGGCCAAGTACTCCAGCCTCCTGGGATGCCAGGGTCACCTTCAGGTCATCCCAGGCCTGTGTGCAGGCAGTGCTCTGTGGCTCATGGCGCCTCGATTCCTTGGCAGTCATCAGAGCCCCTCCACACTCGCGTGCCGTCTCGCTCATGGCAGTGCTGGGTGAGTGACTCACTTGCTCCAGCAGGGCTGTGGACAGCCGGGAGCAGGCCCCTGGCCCCTGGCCCCTGGTCATACTCGCCGAGGCCTTGCCATCTCTCTCAGAGGATCCCACAGCATGGTGAGCCGCTGCTCAAGGCCCTCGAGACAAGGAACCCTCGTCTAACACCTGAGTCCAGAGGCTGGACGTAGGTCTGGAGGCCATGTAGATCAGAAGCTGTGACCCAAGCGTCCAGGCGTCCAGCTGAGCTCCGTAGCATTCACCCGGCTCCTGTTCCCAGAGCCACTTCATTGACATTCCTCTCTTGGTCCCCTGAGGAACGACAAGTCCTCTCTGTTTTCCTCTCGGGACATGGGCCAGTGTCTTCCTACAGGCACACAGAAAGTCAGTGAATGTTTGGTGAATGACTGACTGACCTCAGGACACAGGCATCCCTTGCCTGCCTGCCCTTCTGTTCCAGCTATTCACATTCAGGTCCAGCCGGAAGTCTGTTTACTCTCTGTCAGTTCCCTGGCCTCTTGCCTGGGACGTGAGCAACAGGTGTTGTCTTCATTGTATAGCGTCCATATTCACTGCTCCTGCGGCCCACGTCAGGGGCTCGGGCGTGTGCTGAAGAGCATGCGTGTGTGTGTGTGTGTGTGAGTGTGTTGTGAGCGTATGTGTAAGTGGGTGTGTGAACATGTGTGTAAATGTGTGTGAGTGTGTCTAGGTATGTGAGTATGTGTGTGAGCCTGTGTGTAAGTGTGTGTGTGAGCATGTCTGGGTGTGTGAGCATGTGTGTGTGAATGTGTGTGTGTGTGTGAGCGTGTGTGTAAGTGGGTGTGAGCATATGTGTAAGTGTGTGAGCCTGTGTGTAAGTGTGTGTGTGAATGTGTATGTGTGTGTGAGGGTGTCTGGGTGTGTGAGCGAGTGTGTGAGCGTGTGTGTAAGTGGGTGTGAGCATATGTGTGTGTGAGCCTTGTGTAAGTGTGTGTGAGCACGTCTGAATGTGTGAGCATGTGAGCGTGTGTCTAAGCATGTGTGTGTGTAAACGTGTGTGTGAGCACGTCTGGGTGTGTGAGCATTTGAGTGTGTGAGCGTGTGCGTAAGTGGGTGCGAGCGTGTGTGTGAGCACGTCTGAATGTGTGAGCATGTGAGCATGTGTCTGAGCATGTGTGTAAGTGGGTGTGAGCCTGTGTGTAAGTGTGTGTGAGCATGTGAGCATGCATCTAAGCATGTGTGTGTGTGTAAACGTGTGTGTGAGCGTGTCTGGGTGTGTGAGCATGTGAGTGTGAGTGTGAGCGTGTGTGTGTGAGCGTGTCTGGGTGTGTGAGCATGTGAGTGTGTGTATAAGTGGGTGTGAGCGTGTGTATAAGTGTGTGTGTGAGCGTGTCTGGGTGTAGGAGCATCTGAGTGTGTGTCTGAGTGTGTGTGTGGCCCTTCCCTCTCTCCATTCACTCTTCCCCAGAGGGCAGTGGTCAGGTGGCTACAAAGACACCTATCAGAAAGGAAACCAGATGACAGGAACTCCCTCCCGACGCCAGCACCTGAAGGGGCTCTTGGGCCGATGCCGGGCGCGGTTTGTGGGGTGCGGTTTGGTGTGGAAATGTGAGCATTTTCAGAGCAGGGCGTTTGAGATCATGGCTTCGCAGAACACCCTGGCAGGAGGCCCGGCCATGACTTCCCAGACTTCGGTCAGCGCTCTTGCCGGTGCCTCCCTGGGTGCAGGTTGTGCTTCCCAGTGCTGCACTGGACACCTTCATGAGCGACGGGGCACAGGAGCCCCTGTCCGTGGGCTCTGCTGTGTCCCAGGCAGGAGCCGGGGCTCTCCCGTGTGTGCACGACCCCACTCATCCTCGCGTGGCTCTGTGAAGTGGGCTGTGTTGTTCCCACTTGACAGATGGAAACACTGCAGACTCCGAAAGTGAAGTGGCATGGCCCAATCTGTATTTAGGCCCAGCAGGGGTGGAATTTGACCCACGGCGCTCATCAGACCTGAAGCCTGTGTTCATCCAGGGTCATGTCCTTTGCTGTGACTTTGAGAAGGGCAGCCTTTTAGTTTCTCTTGCCAACAGTGATCGGGTCAGACTATGGAACTCTCCAAACGTCCTTGGCTTCCTCAGTGGCTCATCTCAAGATAATTTCCTTGTCTTCCAAGCTCAGGGTTCTCCACCGCCCAGCAGGAAAGCGAGCAGTGAACGCTAAGAACAAAGCCGATCCCTGAGCAGCTCTCCGCCTGCTGACAGCTGGGGAGAAAGCCCGGGAGTTCGCATGAGCACCGTGTTTTTCCTGGTCCTGCTGCACACAGCCTATCTGGACCTCATTAGCTTGGCTTGGTCCCTTTTAAAATCGCACTTAACGACTCGCGCCTTCGTTTTTGAATCGCGTTATCAGGAGTCCCAGCCGTGGGAAATGCGCCTGCACAACCATTATCAAGTACACAGTCCGTTGCCACTCCGAGTGCTCGCTGTTGGAATTCCTACGTGAGACCAATCTTTTCGGGTTTAGTGCCAGGAAAAAAACCGCCTCCCCTGGGGACTCGCTGTGCTTCCTTCTTTCTGATAAGGGAAGCCTGAAACTTATCCCACTTCCCTGTCGCCTTGGATGCCAGGAAGCTCAACGCCAGAGCCGATGCGTAATCTCAACAGTGTTCACCCTCATAGCTGGCTCATGCTTCTCCTCCGTAATCCCTGGGCCCTGGTTTTCTATTTCTGTGTTGACTAGCCACGCTGGGTAGACCCATTCCAAGTCCTTGCGCCAAGGGGTGGGTATGAATTCGAGCCCCTTAAAGGAGCAGGTCACTGTACTGTGTCTCGGTCTCCCCAGGACTACGTGGACACAGAGATGCTGCTGTGTGCGGAGAACGTGAACCAGGACAACCTGCTGTCCTACGCCCGGGAAGCCGCGGACTTCGCTACCAACTACCAGCTGCCATCCTTAGACTTCGCCATGAACCACTACGGGCAGCCTGACGTCGCCATGTTTGACTTCACCTCCATGTATGCTTCGGAGAACGCGGCCCTGGTGCGCGAGCGCCAGGCACACCAGCTCCTCGTGGCCCTCGTGGGCGACAGCTTGCTTGAGGTATCAGCCATGTGTCTGGAGCCCCCTTGTTCCTGCGAGAGAGATCCCTGCGTGTGTACAGGGGCACACAGGCTGGGGCAGGACGGGCTCTCAGTCGGTTGGCATGACCCCGGCCCTGGAGCCCACCCGCCAGCCTGCCTGCCCTTTCATGGCATCCGGGGGCAGCTGCCTACCTGCGTGCAGGTGGGAGAGCTTTCTCTTCCGCCTCTGGGTTTTCCTGCACTACTGTCTTTGGTGCAGTACAGAATCAGACAGTCCTGGTCTACACCGCATGTGCCGTCCTCCTCTGGGCAGAGAGGCCCTGAGCAGGGGCCACTTGGCAACCCTTCACTATGGAGAGCTGCACAGACTGCGGTAGAATCCTGTGGGCCCCAGAGTCCACCTTCCGTGAATGACCTTCCTGCTCAAGATTTTTCCCAGAAAATCCGCAAGCACAAAGAGCTTTAGATTCCATGAGTACTTTCAGGAAGGATACATTTTTTATCTTTAATGGAAGCACTGACCAAAAAAACGTTTCTGGATTTATCCCGAGTCACATTCCAGACCGTGTTTCGGCTGTTCCGGGGACAGAGTGGTTGGGGCTTAGCTTGGTAGAGTGGGTCCCTGCTCACCATGGTGCACGGCCTCCTGGGTGGATCCATGGGCGAGCAGTCAGCACCGCCTGCTTCTGTCCCGGGCTCCCTCCTGGCGCTCCCTCTGCCTGCGCTCTTCCTGTGCTCTGCACTGTCCACACCCGCTGAGCTGTTCTTCCATCAGACTCTGGCAGGGTGCAGCCACCAAGCCTTTACCCAGGTTATTCCTCAATGCATCACAGCAGAATCCCATCCATTGTTTAAAGTCAGCATCAGGGCAGGCGGTTAGCTCAGCAGTTAAGACACAGTTCGGACGCCTACATCCCATATCGGAATACCCAACTTCAACTTCTGGCTTCAGCTACTGACTCCAGCTTCCTGCTAATGCAGACCCTGGGAGGCAGTAGGTAATGGGTCAAGTAGTTGAGTCCCTGCCACCCACTTGGGAGACCTGGATTGAGTTCCCAGGTCCTGGCCTCAGCCAAGCCCCAGCTGTTGTAGGCATTTGAAATGTAAACCAGTAGATGGGAGACTCTCTCTCTCTCTTCCTTTTCTCCCTCTCCCTCTCTCCTCCTCTCTCCCCCTTCCTCCCTCTCTGCCCCTCACATTATTTAATTAAGTAAGTAAAAAATATGAAATACAATTGATGTAAATGCAGCTCTTCATCGACGTGTTCCCTGGTTCCCATCTTACTCTCACAAAATGGGACTGGGCTTGGCCTCCTCTGAGTCCTCGAACAGTCTTGCTGTGCCTGTGTCACAGCCCTTTGCATCTGGCTTCATGCTTCAACCATTTGTGACTGTGGCCCGTCCTTGCAGGCAGCAAGAACCCTGCCCTGTCGCCTCCTTAAACCCCTCTGCCTTGCAAGAGGCTAGAAATCAGAGAGAGCTGGGTAGGACGGGATAAGGCGCTAGGAGTCGTTAGTGTCAACAGGGATTTTGCGTGTTTTTCCTTGCAGCCATTCTGGCCGATGGGCACCGGTTGTGCTCGCGGCTTCCTGGCGGCCTTTGACACAGCGTGGATGGTGAAGGGCTGGGACCAGGGTACCCCAGCCCTGGAGCTGCTGGCTGAGAGGTGAGTGTTGATGGCAGTGCTCCCAGCAGGGGCAGAGCAGGAGAGGGGCAAGGCCAGCCACCCCGTCAGACTGTCCCTGTCTCATCTGCTGTCCCTGAGTTGACCATCAAGGGCCCCAAGGACACTTCCTCTATCCTGACCTCCTTCAGGGACTTACTTCTTCTGCCACCCAGGGTCCTGGAACTAAAGGGAAGCCTTCCCCTGGGGTGGCCCTGACGTCGGGGCCTCCTAGCCCTGCTCCTTTACCCAAGAGCCAGCCAGGCATCTTTAGAGGGCATTGTGGGGTGTCCCGCCTTGGCTGGACTGCTGAGATCCTGGGCTTCTTCCCAGGCCTCTGTTGTCGGCCATGTGGCTGTGTCAGCTGCTGGACTACCAGAAGCCAAGGCTGGCCGGTGGAGCAGGGCCCCTGGTGGTCATGGGAGCCAGGCCACGGGAGGCAGCGTGGCTGAGTGGTGGTTATAGCCAGACCACAGGCCATCGTGCTGCCAGTTCTACGTCCCTACCTTCTGCCCAGGGAATGGGCTGGCGTCCCTGCCGCCTGGCCACCCCTTTCTCTGGGCCTCTGTGACCTTCCCTCCACTATGCAGAGCTCAGGAACCACAAATGCCAGGCATTTCAGGCAGGGCTGTGCACACACACCCAAGAAACCCTTGAAGCGGGGCCTGGGGGAGGAAGGGGGCAGGTTGGGAAGTGACTGGAGCAGATCCTGAGCTCTGAGCTCTGGGCTCTGCCTCTCTGCAGAGAAAGTCTGTACCGGCTGCTACCTCAAACCACCCCAGAGAACATCAACAAGAACTTCGAGCAGTACACCTTGGACCCAGGGACGCGCTACCCAAACCTCAACTCGAATTGTGTCAGGCCCCATCAGGTAAGGCCGTCCCCATGGCCCCACTGGGGTCTCTCTGCACTAAGCCAAGGGGAGGAGAGGCTCACACGAAACACTGGCACGTTCCCAGGGTACCAACACCTGTTGGCCTAAGGGAGGGACCAGGGCTTCTCCTGGGAGGACCCAGGAACACATAGAGTGAGCATTCTTTCTAGGCCACAGGAGGGGGCCAGAACACTTAGAGATGATAGATAGATAGATAGATAGATAGATAGAAAGATAGACAGACAGACAGACAGACAGATAGACATATATAAGTATGTATACGCAGTCTCATGTGCATATTCCTGAGTGCATATATTTGCATGTTAATTTGCTACTATGCGTATGCATTGCCAATCCTACTTTTCTCAATCCACTTGGCCCAGTATCCTCTCTCTGTACCATCTTTGGTCCTGGAGTCCATTTCTACATACACATAGCCTTCAATCGAAAGAACAGTGTGTGTTACTGCACACTGAGGCAGATCATCAAGACCTATGCCTGCAGGAGTCGGGTCACGCAGGTTTCCTTGCCAAAGGTCATGCTGGCTAGCAATGAGGAAAATGCAGAGGCCCTGAGACTAGGGTTCGGGACAGTGGGCAGATGGTGTGGTCTTCCTTGTCCACAGGTGAAGCATTTGTTCATCACTAAGGAGCTGGACCGCTACCCTCTTGAGAGACTGGGCTCAGTGCGGAGAACTGTGGGCCTCTCCAGGCGGGGTAAGTGACCCTCCTGGGACCCTGGCCAGCTCGCTCGGTGGCCATGGTAACCTGCTCTGCAGGCAGCCTGGCTCTGCCCTGGTTACCTGTGTGACCTCCTCTTGGAACTTCCGTTTCCACATCTCCTAAGTCCATAGGAATATTGCCAGGAGTAAAGGGACTTGGACGTGGGATGCTTAGCACAATAGTGCTAAGCTATTGAGACCTGTGGTGCTGGCATCGGAACTGGATTTTATTGCTGTGGCTTCCAGTGCAGGGGCCTTGTCTCCCTGACTACAAGAGGAGCTCCAAGTGCTCTCCTCTCCTTGACTCTTGGGGCCCAGCACAGCCCCAGACACAGGGCTGCTGCCCACAGTGGCGGGGGAAGCAGCAGTTCAGGGAGCAGCTCCTCCCAGCACCCAGCTCCTCCCAGCCACTCCCCTGCCTGCAGATCCCTCTGGCTCCCTTTGCCTGTCCAGACCGTGCCTCCTCCCCTCCCCGTACACACCACGTGCCCTGCTGCTGTCACTCTCCATGTACTGTAACGAACCCTTCTCCTGTTACAGACAGGGCAGCTTTTCCAGAGTCTTTGCCACTGCACAGTCCTTTGTGCCTTCCCGGAAGGCCGTCTTCTGTTGGATGAATTCCTAGACATTCTTCAGAGCCTGCTGAAAGGCACCTGCCTGCGATGCTTTCTTTGCAAACTCGGGTCACATCTTCTCCATGCACCCTGTTTCTCCTTCCACTGCAGCCCCATGTCCCCATCACCTGCTTCCGCCTCTCTTCCCCTCTAGTTGAGCATGCTGTGGGCAAGGGCTGTGTCCCTAGCCTCGAACCTGGAGCCTGCCCACGGTGGGTCTTAGGGATTCTGCAGGAGGAGAGCCTGCTTCCTGTCCCGGCGTCCTGCGTCTTGACAGAGGCTGCACCCACACCTCGTGTCCTCTGCCCTGGCCCCTTGCCTGGGTGTGGCTCCTCCTGGTTCCTAGCCCTGGTAGCAATGGGTGGGGCTGCCTAGAGCAGGCTCCCTGGGCATCCCACAAGGCTTCCCTTCCTTCCTGCAGAGTCAGACATCCGCCCCAGCAAGCTCTTAACCTGGTGCCAGCAACAGACCGAGGGCTACCAGCACGTCAATGTCACCGACCTGACCACATCCTGGCGCAGCGGCCTGGCGCTGTGTGCCATCATCCACCGCTTCCGGCCGGAGCTGATGTGAGTCTGGGGCCGGACTGGACCAGGGCTGTTCTGCCAGGTGCTGAGCCTTCACGGCTTGGTTCAGTGCTTCCTTTGTGTGGTTTCAGTCTGGGTTGTTCCCAGTTGTGTCCCTTTCCCTCTCCATTGGCTGCCCTGTCCACAGCGGGTTTGATCTGTGTTCTTTATGTGGGAGTTTACAAATGGGCTCAAGCTGAGTGATCTGCAACCCCCGCTCCTGCTGCCGCGCTGTGGAAATTTGAGCATTCATACCTTGCTGTTCTACTCTCAAAAGAGGAAGTCGGGCAAGACCTAATTCTGGGCACCAATGAGAAGGGTTCCAATCAAAAGAATCAGGCTTGCGGGGTCAGCTTTTTGGTGCATGCAGCAGGTTAAGCCCCTGTCTGTAACTGGCATCCCATAGGAGCACCCATTCTAGTCCAAGCTCCTCCTCTGCTGATCCAGCTCCCTGCTGATGCACCTGGGAAAGCAGTGGATGATGACCCAAGTACTTGGGCCCCTGGCCCCCATGTGGGAGACCTGGATGAAGATCCTAGCTCCTGGCTTCAGCCTGGCCCAGCCCCGGCTATTGCAGCCTTTTGGGGAGTGAGCCAGTGGATAGGAAATCTCTCTCTCTCCTCCCCATAACTCCACCTTTCAAACAAATAAATACATTGAGACCCAGACCCATTAATTGTGTGCCAGTGGGCATCCATGTAGCCTGTGTGAGTGTCAGATGCTTCATCTGTAAACTGAGAATGGTGGCAGGGTCCTGGGAAGATCAGATGAGACAGCCTCATGTCCACGTGCAAATCCACCCAACAGGGCTGATAGGACACCTGCCGAGGGCCACCAGCCGGTCCTTGTAGGAAGTGAGGGTGCTGTGGGAAGGAGAGGGGACTCCCCCTTTCTGCTCTGTGGGGCAGTAACTCGATTCTCTTAGAAGAATCCCATATTCCTTTGTAAGTCAAAGAGAAAGCCACGGAAGGGAACGACTGAAAAGCAGAGTAGCTCATATATCTTCCAGAGAGGCTTACATGATATCCTGACAATTTCAGTGTCAGTGTCACAGCCCACGTGGATCTGGGCCCTCCCTGAGTGAAGGTGGGGTTTAGGTCTTCCAGGACCAGGGCAGGGCACCTCATGGGCTCTCCTTGAGCTCACCCACCTCCCCCTGAACCCTCACTGTGTTCTGATGCTGCAGCAACTTCGACTCCTTGAACGAAGACGACGCAGTGGAGAACAACCAGCTGGCATTTGATGTGGCCGAGCGCGAGTTTGGGTTCCCTCCGGTGACCACGGGCAAGGAGATGGCCTCGGCCCAAGTGCCCGACAAGCTCAGCATGGTCATGTACCTCTCCAAGTTCTACGAGCTCTTCCGGGGCGCCCCACTGAGGCCCGTGGGTAAGCAAAAGCAGTCGCTCTCCACCCTGGGAGCCCTCTCTGTTCCCGTGCCTGCTTCTGGCTGCTCCAGCCTTGAGTGTTCTGGGACAGACCTGAGCCTTCCCTTTGACTCGGAGGGCAAAGAGGGGTGGCACAGTGTGTGACTGGCTGTGGTTGTGGGTGGAGGGTCCGTGTGGGGCTCCCCTGCTCCATTACAGGGAGGTCAGAGTCAGGACTGCATCAAGTGGCCAACACAGGCCACGTGCCTCTTCCAGTCTAGGGAAGGAATTAATTATTTCAGAGGGACTTTGTTACGACGATGCTCCCTGGCTAGACGACCCCTCCAGGGCCTGGGGAATCCAGACCTCAGTTTCACTTCTCTTTCCCCGACAGATTCTTGGCGCAAAAACTACGGAGAGAATGCCGACTTCAGCTTGGCCAAGTCCTCCATTCCTAATAACTATCTCAACCTCACGCTTCCAAGGAAGCGGACGCCGCGGGTAAGTCTCTGCCTGGTTCTGTTTTGCTTCTTGTTTTGCCCACGTGGATAAGGTCAAAGGGCAGGAGACTCCGACGCTCAGTCTGTGTGCAGCGGTGACGACTCCAGGTGGGGCGCTGGCGGAAGATGCGTGTAGAGGCGGGTTTGGTAGCAGGGGATTTCTGGACGCTCTCTCTGACCCCGAGCCACTGGTATGGGAAGGGTGCAGGAAGGCGCTGAGTGTGTGCGCATGCGCTAGGGGGTGGTTATCCGCGTGAAGCCGCTGGCGCTGCCTCTAAGGGTTGGGGAGGGGGTGACTCCTCCCTCTAAGAAGCCATATGGAGCGGGAGCATAGTGGCCAAGGTGTGTGGTGCTGAAGTCCCATTTACACGTCTGCCTCGTGAATCTGTGTTCATTCACTTGTTCGACAAAGGCTTAGGGCCAGCACAAATATCTGTGTGCCGACCTCGCAGCTGTAGTTTTTTGTTTGCTCTTGATGGGGGCGCGGGGAGCACATGCAGAAGTGAGTCACATGCGGACCTTGCCTTTGGGGAGCTCCGAGTCTAATAAACAGGTTCCCCAGATCAACAGGAATGCCTAGCGGTTCTGTTTGTTAAGTGCCTAAGTCCACTTAGCAGGAGGATTTTGCAAGGGACCTGACAGACCTCACCCTATGTTCCTGGAAAAAGTAAAACATCCTGCAAGTCCTCTGAGAATTCACTACCGTGTCACAAGCACTTTGGTTCACACTTTGGGAATTAAAAGCCTAATCAACAATTAGAATTTTACTTGAATGACAGGTGCCTAACAGGCAGTATGAGACAAGCTTTCTTCATTTTTTTTTTAAAGATTTCTTTGTTTGAAAGGCAGAGTCACACAGAGAGAGGGAGAGACGGAGAGAGATCTTCCCTCTGCTGGTTTACTCCCAGATAGCCACATTTGGCTAGGCTAGGCTGAAGCCAGGAGCCTGGAACTCCATCCAGGTCTCCCACGGGGGTGGCAGGGAGGATCTCATACCATCGGTGCTGCTTTCCCAGCTGCATTAGCAGGGAGCTGATTCAGAAGTGTAGCAGCCAGGACTCCAAGTGTCACCCATATGGAATGCCGGGCTCCCAGTGGAGGCTTAACTCGCTGCGCCATGATGCCAGCCCCCATGTGCTCATTTTACAAATACAAATAGAGGCTCAGGGGGCTGGGTGCCCAAGGTCACGATGGCTTAGTGGTGCTTCATGGACTCGACCCTACACTGGGCCACCCCGCCACTCATTACAGCTCATTCATTACGAGGCGCTTAGTGTGTCTCTGGTGACAGGGCATGCAGACATGACGTGAGGCTTCATCCTAGAGTCTCATGGCCAAGATAAGATACTGGTAAGCCAGAGAGAGGGCTCGAACCAAGGTCACAGCCTACGGGAATGAGTGAATGGAAGGGGCTGGCCAAGGCAGAGCAGCCCCACAAGCAAGATGGGGAGGGAGCAGCCAGAAAGGCAGAGAGGAATGGGACGACCTGAGGAGGAGAGTGAGCATTGGCCTGGGGACAAGAGTAGAGCTGGAGGGGGCGGGGTGCGCATTTCAAGGAGTAGTGACAGGAAGGGGGTTTTAGGACCGTGAGTGGAGTGGGAGCTTCTGGGGTGGTCAGTGGGAGCAGAAGACAGGGGAGGGACCCTGGGGACAGGGGCTGGAACAGGGCACCCTTGAGGACCCCCCCGGGCCGATGATCCGTCTGCAGACCAGCAGTAGGCTGCAGGCCTCTGGGTGGCTCTGGGTCTTCCTCGGTCACAGCAGTCTCATCACCCCTGGCCAGCGCTGCCTTGTCCTGCCAGCCTGTCCACCTGGCGTGGGCTGGGGCCCGTCTGGCCTCCTGTCTCTGCTGCATGAGGCAGCGGCCACTTTTCCCACGGAGGCCTGCCCTCCCTGCTCCCAGGAACACAGCCGCAACTGCTTCTCTGTCTCCGGTGCAGCTACTTGACACCTCTGCCTGCCCGCGGCTGGAGGAAGGCGATGGCCAGCCAGACCCGGGCTGGCTTCTCAGCACAGCTGCTGCCGAGACAATGAGTGACCCCAGCTGTTCTCTCTCCCTGGCCTAGCAGCTGTGAGGGAGGGGCTGCCCGGCCCACCGTGCTGTCTCCTGGAGCCCCATCACTGGCGTGCTCCACCCCGGCTTTGCCATCTGCCTCTGAAGCCCAGGAAGCTGTGCCTCAGGCGGCCGTGTCCCCGGCCAGCCAGCACAGTCATTCTAGAAGCTCCGCGGGCCAGATGCTGACTGCCCTCGGCCCACACATGCAACTGGAGAGGGAAGCTCAAAGCTTCTGCTCACCACACCTCTGTTGACAGAGTGACCCCACTGGAGCAGACTGGCCAGCACTGGCTTGGTTGCAAGGCAGGAGTTGGCGAGGCCACACTGCCTCTGGCTTGCAGGGAAGCGCTGGGGAGTGGGGGAAGCTGCCTGTCCCCTTTGAACCTGACCAAGGTCCTGCAGGGTATCCTTTGGCTGCTTGGCATCGTGAGAGGGGTCAAAGCCCATAGATAAGACCCCTCCTTCAGCCCCTGTAACATCAGTCATTGGCCCTTTGAATAGAGAGGTCTGGTCCTTGCAGTACGTGTTGTCTGTCTCTCAGACTCGTCGTCAAGTGCTCCCTCAGTGAGGCTAGGGGCTTAGAAAGGTCACTGGCTCCCACTGCCAGGGTCATCGCTGAGATGATCCTGCATGTTGTCTATCGCCCACTGCCAGGTGGTCAGGACCACGTGGAACTTGCCTTCTCCCCATTCCCCCTGCATCATCTCCTTTTACCTAGATAGGTTTTGGGTTTGGGAACCTACCTGCCGGACTCTGTGGCCTCCACAGCTCCCTCAAACAAGGAGTGCAGCCCCAGTCTGAGCCTGTGTTGACAGACTCTGAAATCCACACACACATCTGTGCCTGGGCATGCAGGCTCCACCCCAGGCCCACCAAGGAGAGGTGGGTACAATTAGACATGCAACCCTCAATGCCCTAACTCATACCCCCTTATAGAATAAAGACATAGGGGGGTGGAGTACGGCAGGGGGCTGGCACTGTAGTGTAGCAGATTAAGCTGTGACCTGCAGCGCCAGCATCCCATGTGGTTCCAGTTCAAGTCCTGGCTGCTCCACTTCTGCTCCAGCTCCCTGCTAATGCACCTGGGAAAGCAGCAGAAGGTGGCTCAAGTACTTGCTCCCCTGCCCTAACATGGGAGACCCAGAATAAGATCCTGACCATTTGGGGAATGAACCACAGGATGCAAGATTTCTCTCTCTCTCTCTCCCCCTCTCCCTCTCCCTCTCCCTCTCCCTCTCCCTCTCCCTCTCCCTCTCCCCCCCCTCCCCCTCTCTATAACTCTTTTGAATCTAAAATCAACTCTAAAGAAAGATGAAAGATACAAGGGGAGGCATTTGGTGGTTAAGCTGCCCCTTGGTTTGCCCACATCCCATATTGGAGTGACTGGGTCTGAGTCCCAGCTCTGCTGTCCATTCCAGCTTCCTGCTAATGCACACCCTGGGAGGTAGCAGGAGATGGCTCGAGTGCTTGGATCCCTGACACCCATGTGGGATAGACTTCCAGGCTGCTGACTTTGGCTTGACCCAGTTCTGGCTGTTAGGAGCATTTGGGGAGTGAGCCAATAATGGGAGATCTTGATCTCTCTCTCTCCCCTCCCTCCCTCCCTCCCTTTCTTTGTCTATTTTGCATATGGAATGGAATGGACACGCTAGGCCAAGCTTGCACAATTCTATCCCATAGCCTCCCCCAGGATTTCTGTCCATATTCATGCATCTGTATTCCAGCTTCCTCCCTGCCCTTCTCCCCAGCTTCTTGAGGAACATACTGTCCTGGAAATTGAGCGGCAGGTACGCATTCAGTTATAACCTGCGCCCAAATCTGGAGAGAATCCATTAGCTGTCATTTGAGCCAGTGTCAAGAATCCCTTTCCCTCCTGGTTTTCATTGTTGATGTTAATTTCTTCTCTCCTCCCTAATCTTATCTTCCCGATAACATCCAAATCCCAACAAGATTTATCAGCTTGAAGCAAAATGAAATACTTTTCTCCCTGGAAGGCCTTGCTTGCTTTTGGGGCAGGTGACGCGCCCCTCCCACTGTGAGTGTAACCCATGGGCTGATTAGCTCTGAGGACTGGGTGACCCCTGCTTAGGAAAAGGACAGGAGCTTGGGGATTACGTTTTCCTTCTAAAAAGCCCTACGTCTGCACATCTGCAGATCTCCCCGTGATCCTGGTTGGCATCTGAACGCCACACCACGTGGACAGTTCCTGAGGCTGCATGGCCATTGTCACCATGTCTGCAGGTGACACCTGAACACACATCTGAGGCTTGCGTCATTCCTGCGCGCACACACACACACACACGCGAGTGCGCGCGCTGCCTGTCTGTGGTCTCCCAGTGGCGCCTAGATTCACAACTGCAGCCATCACGTACGCTATGTTACGTACACACACAGGGGCCCTGACTTTTGCCACTCTCTGAGCCCATTCCTTGGAGGGCAGCACGGAAGTTCTCCCCTGTCAACCCATCCCAGAAGCCAGGTAGGGGACCCAGGATTCATCCTGCCCAGCCTGGTGCTCCTCCTCCAGCTGTCGTCCCTGGTAGAGTGGCGTTCACAAGTGTGCATACTCGAGTGTGTCCGTGTCTGCTCTGAGTGAGAGAGAGAGAGAGAGAGACCCTCCCCTCCCCCTCCCCTTCCTAACCTTCCTGCACGGACGCTTTCCACAGAGCCAGGGAGGGTCAGGTAAGAACAGGCCTTCTCCATCCAGCCACTCAGCCAACAGCTGTTTCCAGAGTGCCTGATTCACCCTGAGTCCTAGGTGCTGAGGACAGAGCAGTGAGCCAGACGGTGAAGGGCCCCACCCAGGGAGCTGACCCTGTGGCGAGATCAGAAGTTCTCACTCCCCCGTCCACACCCGGCGGCCTATGCTCACACTAGATTTCTAGGCTCTCAGAGACTAGCAGAAGGCTCTGAAGATTCGGGAGCATGGGGGCTTCCACTGCTGGGCAAATCAGGCCCTAGAGTAGCCCTGCAGGCCCCCTCTGGGCTGCTGCGTCTCCCTTCCTCCTGGGAATCCGAGCGGATTTGTGCTTCGGGAATGCATGTTGAAACCAGGCAGAGAGAGAGCTCTTCCGACCTGCTGGGGATTTGACAGATGTTCCCATTTCTCAAAAAGCTCCTTTGCGTCTGCATGATGAGGGTAGTAACACATACTGCAGCACTGCCGCAGAGCTGGCGCGAGCAGTGCACACTGCGGGCCTGAGCGCCAGGTCCAGCATGTGGAAGCGGCTCGGTGAACGGTGGTTTCAGCCCTTCCGGGATGCTGATGGAATGAAGAGGCTTGTTTTCTGAAAAGGTGCATGAGATTATTTGAACACTTGGCTCTGTACTGCAACCAGGATCAATCCAGCATCTTCCAATGTACAAAGCACTTTTATTTAAGAAGGATCTTCCCGATGTTCATGAAGATGAGGTGTAGATTTCAAAAAATATTTTGCATCCAAGTAAACGTTTCACCCCCTTTTCCCACGAACTTCTTGAAATGCCCTTATGCATCTCCTTTGCTTTTCATGTTGCCTGTGGCGGCAGGCTGGGAACATAGTCTCATCCCTGTTATAGCTGGGGAATCCTGGACTTGGAGGATTCAATTTTGTAAGTCACACAGGTGGCAGTTAGATGTGAGCGCCAGAAGTAGGATTCGGATGGGTGAAATGCCGTTACTAGCACTGACCCTGCTAATAGTGTCTCACGCATCGACAGCACTCTGCAATTCAAGACATGGCTTACACCCATGTTTCATTCATCTTCATATACCTTAGGAGCCAGACAGGTCAAAGGTTGCATCTTATAGTTTAGGAAACTGAAGTCAGAGTAGCTAGGTGATTGCCCTGAGGTTGCACCAGAACTCGAGCCATGGTCCCTTGGATAAAGAGCCCGCTTGCTTTTGTTGCTGACCATCTCTCCAAATATCATAGCTGCTGCTTCAGCCACCCAGGTCAGAGCACACAGCGCCGACCTCTCTTACTCCAATCCACAGCTAGATTTCTCCAGCATTAGGCTGCACCAGCTAACTAAAGTTTATTTGCTTTGAGCTAAAATCACAATAACTCAGGAAGTATGGGAGCATGGCTATCTTGTGCTGATCAAATAAATACAAGATACGTCTTGATTATTTTTTTAATGAGGAAACCCATTAGTTTAAGACATGCCTTTAGATGTATAGAGTCCTTGACATAATTGGGAAATCATGATAAGGAGGTGTTCTCCCTAAAGGAGGTAGGGAAATTAATTGGAAAAGAAAGGAAGCTATTTTTTTTTTAATTTATTTGACATTTATAGACAGTGAAACACAGAGAAAGGTCTTCCTTCTGTTGGTTCACTCCCCAAATGGCTGCTACAGCCGGCACTGTGCTGATCCGAAGCCAGGAGCCAGGTGCTTCCTCCTGGTCTCCCATGTGGGTGCAGGGCCCAAGCACTTGGGTTATCCTCCACTGCCCTCCCGGGCTACAGCAGAGAGCTGGACTGGACGAGGAGCAACCAGGGCTAGAACCCGACACCCATATGGGATGCTGGCGCCACAGGCGGAGGATTACCCAAGTAAGCCATGGCGCTGGCCCCAGGAAGCTATTTTTTCATACTGCTGCTCCTTCCAACTGGGCATAACTGTTTTCTTCCTCCTTATAGAGTGAGATAGAGTTCAAGGGGAGAGGGTTGCATAAATATAGAGAAGCAGATAAGAAAAAAATAGGTTAATCCTGGGTTTGAATTTTCTTAACATTTTTGTTTTTACCTAGATCTTGGTTAAGAATCAGTGCCTGAATGATGAACCCACAGGAAAAGTAGAAATCAATAGGATCTGTGTGTTGCTCACCTTTCTCTCTAGACTGCATTGATTGTCCCCGGGCTGCAGGAGAGGAGGGGAGCTGAGGTTGCCCCTTTGCACTTCTTGATCCCCCCCACCACACACATACAGGGTTTGGGATCTCCTAGGACTGCTGGCTGGGCACATGTGCCCCAGGAATGCCTGTTCTGAGCCCGTGTGTATCCATACAGTCTGCAACTGCACAGCCCCTTCCTGAGCTGTTGAGGATGAAGGGAGAGTGGGATGGGCTGCTCTTTGGAGAAAAGACCAAGTCCCCGCTTGAGATGGAAACACACACACCAGAAGAATCCTGGTTGTGCATCAAGTGTTCCTGTCGGGTAGAACGTTTTGTACTTTCCCAGGCTCCGGCCTCAGGGCCAGAGCTGCATTCACAGGCTGTGGAGTCGGGGCCCAGACTGTCTGCGCCTCCACAACCTAACCTAGTTGCAAACGAGGTCATCTGTTTCTCTTGGTGTTTGCCCAAGTGTTTGGGTTGAAACCATTTCCATTCACAGAATAGGAGTGGAGGAAAATGCCAAAGGCAAGGCGGGGCTCTTTCATCTGTTGTTTTGTGCTGCCTGGGTCAAATTTTTGAACAAATGTCAACAACTAAACTGTGGTTGATCTTCTCTTAAAAAAAAAAAAAAAGAAGAAGAAGAAGAAGATGGTTCTAGTAGACCAGGGAGAGGCAGGCTGGGGACAACACGGGTGCAAGTGTAGGGGAAGCAGCAGGCCCGTGGGGAATGAATGCCAGGGCGCCCATAGCTACTGCTGCAGAACAATCAGGAGGTAAAAGACTGTTCCTGTGGCCAGGTTAAGTTAGGATTTATGGGGCCAATTGGGCCGTATGCCTGGGTTTGAGGTGAGCAGGTGGCCTGCAGCCCCTCCTACTGCAGCTGCAGTGGTACAAAGACTCTCACTTAACAGGGGCCTTCTCTGGAGGGGCTCTCCCAGAGTGGGAGGCGTCCTGCAGAAGGGAGGGGTGTGTGTGTGTGTGTGTGTGTAGACTCAAGGGCCCTGAGGGAGCTAGCCTCTGGGAGAGGGTCCCACAGCTGGGGACTGCTGGTAGCACAGTCCAACCCCAGAAGGGGATGGTGGAGCCCAGGTAGACCCAGCCCAGCCTGGGACAGCTTACCCAACAGGGTGCAAGGAGAGGCTAAACCTCTACCGCAGCTCTTAGCATCAGCTCAGCCTGTGCCATCCTACTCATTCCTTAGGGGATGACAGTGGTTGGAGCCCTTTGGTGGTTCTTGCAGGGCTGATGCAGTGGGCTTAGATAAGGCAGGGTTTTCCAGGTTTAAATGTCCAGGCAGCAGTGGGCCAGGAGAGGTTATCAGTAGAACAATAGCCTTGTAATGTGTTGTGCAAGCTGGGAAACTTTGGAGAGTGGAAGGGGACACTGTTAATAATTATGCAGGGGGGGCCGGCGCCGTGGCTCAACAGGCTAATCCTCCGCCTAGCGGCGCCGGCACACCGGGTTCCAGTCCCGGTCGGGGTGCCGGATTCTGTCCCGGTTGCCCCTCTTCCAGGCCAGCTCTCTGCTGTGGCCAGGGAGTGCAGTGGAGGATGGCCCAAGTGCTTGGGCCCTGCACCCCATGGGAGACCAGGAGAAGCACCTGGCTCCTGGCTTCGGATCAGCGCGATACGCCGGCCGCAGTGCGCCAGCCGCGGCGGCCATTGGAGGGTGAACCAATGGCAAAAGGAAAACCTTTCTCTCTGTCTCTCTCTCTCACTGTCCACTCTGCCTGTCCAAAAAAATAATAATAATAATTATGCAGGGGGGAGGGAGGCAGTAACCTGTTTGGCTTGGGCAAACTGGGCTGCGTGGTTATTGTAGGCATCAGGCCAGCTCTCATGCTTATTTGAGATTAATAAAATATCACAGCTGGGATGGTGCCTCAGTTGCCGATTTAATTCATCACCAAATCCCTGGACAGCTCACTTGAGTCCTGAGAATGCCTCTAAAGTGAGCCAGTGTCACCTCCGTGTAGGAGAGAGGCTCTCAAGGTACAGAAAGACCGCAGGTGGCCTCCAAAAGGCAGTGCACTGAGGGCATCGGCAGGCCTTCCTGTGACCTTGGATGAATCGTTAATCTGCTCGGAGCCTTAGGTCGCGTTGCAGCAGTGACAACCCCTGCCTGCCCATGTCACAGGGATTCACTTTGCTTGGGATATTTCATCATGAGCTTTTGGGATGTAGCTCGCAACTGCTCCTACCGAACCCTTGGCACCTGTGCAAGGTCAGGCACTCTCCAATGCTTGTCACAGTGCAGGTCACTGATGGCCATGTCTGCCTGCTGGCAGGGATCCAGCCCCAGTGCCAGTTCAAGGCTAGCCCACAGTGTCCCTGGGCTCACCATGTTTTCTTGGTCGTTGCAGGTGGATGGCCAACCCGAAGAGAACGACATGAACAAACGCAGGCGGAAAGGCATCAACAACGTGGACGAGGTTTGTGTGCCTGGGGTCCCTATAAACAAAGGCCTTCTCCTGACAGCTGGTGGCCAGAGACCCGCCTGACCGCAGCTGCAGCCCCGACCCTTCTTTCTGTCCTCTCCCAGAACCACTGGGTTCCAAATCAGTCAGGGGTCGTGTCCTCGCCTTGCCTCAGTACTTGGCAGCTATGCAACCTTGAGAAAGGTAACTCCCAGGGTGTGGACCCTACCCATATAAGGCAATAATACATTCAAAACAAACTGCAGGGTTTCTAAAGATCAGTAAGATGACTTACACAGCCTGGCACCCATGGGCTACTCCGCGTACAATCACTGTTAAGAGAAGGTAGTCCAGGGGCCCCAGCAGTCCCACTGTCCTCCCAGGCAATGTTTGGAGTCTTCCCATGTTTTCTGCACTTTCAGTCTAAGACAAACATCCCAGTGCCCACGAGCGCCACCGTCTGGTGAAAGAGAAAAATTGCAGAGTCAAAGGAGGGCACTAATGGAACACCTGCTTCTGAAAAATTGCTTAGCAGAAGCGAGCTGGTTCCTGCTCCACGAGGCAGATCTTTCAAGAGACCTGAGATACGCACTTCATCCAAAAAAAAAAAAAAAAAAGCTAATTCAGAAAGTTCGTGGAAATTGAATCAAAACATAAATTGATTTGGGGGCGAGGAAGTTTTTTCATAATGCTCACTTTCCATGCATTTTTAAGTGTTTGCATGTTGTTGGTGACGTGAGGGGATACCACCCTTGTGTAGCCCTTTTCTAGAGTGTCTTTGGGTGACCCCAGCACCAAGTGTTGCTTGCAGCCTCTTTAGCCAACAGGGAGTTCATTGAGAGGCGGGGCAGGGGCTGAGTGGCAGCTGCCAGTCACAGGTGGCGGTACCTCCTCCCCAGAAGCTTCCCTGGGTGTACTGTGTCTCAGCTGGAAGTCTCTTCCTGCCTTTCCTGCTCCTGCTCCTTCGAGGAGGGCCAGGTGCTGTTTCCTTGGCTGGCAGCCCACGACCAGCAGTGGGGAGAAATCTACTCTGCATCTGCTCCTTCTCAGGAGGCGCTGGGCTGTTTCCTGGGCAGCTGTTTTGCTGAAAGTCAGCTCTAACAAAGCAATCAATCTTTCTAAAGTCCGGCTACTCAAAGATCTGGCAGCTTCGGTGTCACCTGGCAGCGTGTTTAGAACGCAGACTCTCGGTGCCCACCCAGTCCTCCCGCCAGCAAAGCTGTCTTTGCACATCAGTTCCTAGGTGCTTCATGTGCACAGCGAGGTGTGGAAGGCGCCGCCGGTCCGGGTGGCTCTCTGTCCTGGCTGGCCTTGGCCATGTAAGGTGTTTGTGCTCAGTGCATTTCCCATGGTGAATTACAGAGGGCCTCTCTGGTCTGTGTTTGCCCAGCACTTCAGAGTGGCTGTGCACACAAGGCTCCCTGAATACACACAGTGAACGCAGCTTGCCTCTTCCAGCCCAGTTCTTTGTTATGGTGAGAACCCCTGCTCTGTCTCCCTGGGGGAGCCTCCTGCCCCCAGACAAGGCAGTGCCATTATACACTTCTGAGGCCTGCGGGGCTGGGGGGGAGGGGGCAACAGACACTCCTGCAGGCCCCTGGTGATTTTCTGTTGCTATTGTTAGCAGATGAGCTGGAAAAGTCTTACAGGGAGCCTCGTGTTCTAAAACAGCACACCCAAGCCGTCAAGATCTACTTCACCATTATAAGCCATGTTGGCATCACAGATCCCTTTGGGATGTGATGAGAAGAGCAGTTCCCTCTGTGGTATCCTCCCACAACCCAGGGCTCATCGTGAGCAAACAGCAGAACAGCCCAGACTGGGGGACTTCCTACCAAACAGCTGCCAGTGCCCTTGCAAGGTGGCATGGCCAGGAAAGACAAGGAATGGAGAGAATGGAGGAAACCCAGGAAGGAGAGTGGCTAGATGCCGCGTGGGTTCCTGGATTGACCCTAGAGAAGGAAAAGGATCTCAGGGGGAAAGCCGGGGCAGTTGGATAAAGTCTAACTCGAGTAGCATTGTGCCACTGTGGATTTAGTTCTGATAACAACAGTAGAGTGATTATTCCAGATATTAGCGGTCAAGACAATTAAATGTGTGCAGGGTGTGCAGAAACAGTCTGTGCTATTTCTACAACATTTGTGTAAATCTGAAATTGTTCCTAAATTAGAAGGTAGCAAAACCCAACAGGACTGGGCGAAGTTGGGGGGAAGAGAGAGGAGCCCAGAGCCTGTGCCTGGCCAGGCTGCTCCCCTGCGCCCCAACCCTTCTCAGGCTCAGGGTGTGTTCTGAAACCCATTTTGCTTGCCATGTTTGATTCCTGCACGTGAAGTGGGTTTCCTTCCATTGACCGATGAGGGAATTCCAGGGATGCTGAGCAAATATCACACAGCTGGGGAGTGAAAGTCAGGACTCAGGCCCTAACTGGCTGCCTCCTAAGCCCAGCCAGGCTCAGGCTCTGGAAGGCGTGACCCCTGCCGTGAGCATGGTCTCTACCGGGTATCCCCGCTGCGCCGGCCTCACGTCCTCAGCCCACAGAGGGAGCCCCACTTCAGGAACCCAGTCCTGTGTCCTGAGTCCCCGGGCCCCCTCCCTGCTATGTGGGTCCAGGAGCCAACCTGCCTTGTGCTGTTGTGACTTCTACAGCCACCAGCCTTTTCCAGCCGGAGCCTGGGCTCCAGTCAGGAGTGTGGCAGCAGTAAGGAAGGCGGCAGTCAGAACAAAGTCAAGTCCATGGCAAATCAGCTGCTGGCCAAGTTTGAGGAGAGCACTCGGAACCCCTCGCTCCTGAAGCAGGTGAGTCACATAGCCAGCGCTCGCCGGGCCTGCGGCTGCCGGGAAGGTAGCAGAATTGTTCAGGCTAGAGATGGATTGCCACTGTGCCAGCCAGGCCTGGTTAAAGCGACACCCGAGCTTCTAATCCTGGAGTCAGCAGACTTTTCTAGAAGAAGCCAGATGAGCAACTTTTTCTACGTGTGGGAGGCAGTGCTGTCTCTGTGGCAACTACACGATTCTGCCATTGAAGTGCGAATGTAGCCATAGACAGATGAGTCTGACTGTGTTCCAATAAAACTTTATTTCCAAAGCAGGCAGCGGGCCAGTGTGCTGGCACCTGTTCTGCGTTAAGGAAATCCATTCCCCTATGTGGTTGTGCTTTGCAACCGCGACATGAGAGGCACACTTGAGGGAGCTGCTGAGTTGCAGGCTGTGTGTTAGTGTTGTCCGTGTTGCAAAGAACCATTCAAACCCAGGGAAACTGAACCAGAGGTGGACAGGCATTCTGGCCACACCCGAGTCCCCTGGGCCTCCCCTCCTGCCCTCTACCCCGGGTCAGCCTGAGGCTGAAGAAGGTCAGGCTGCCAGCTTCGCTTTGACTCTAGCTGCTGGGCCTGTGCCTGGGGCGCTCTTTGCCCCCCTGAATTTCCACTAGGGGTGCTGCTGCCTCCTTACAAAAGCTTGCGAGAGGGTCTGGCTCCCCCGCAGAGAACACCTGCCACACAGCAGCCAAGACCCCTTTCAAAGGAGTGGGCTCTGGGATCATTGGCTGTCTTGGTGGTCTTGAGGTGGGCCCTGCCTCTCCTGGACCAGCTGCGCTTTCCCAGGTGGTGGAGGAGCTTTATTCTAAGGGACCACTTTCTGAGACTTGAAATTCTCAAGAACTGTCCTCAGTGGCCCCTTGTGGAGGCCCACCCCCCACAGTTACTGGATGCAGACGAGGGCTCTCTTCCATCAGAAGAACTGGCAGGTCCTCCCCCTCGGGTGGGCGGGAAGCTTTCCTGCCCCCGGGGAGCACTGCTGGGCTGGCCGCCCGGCCCGGCGTGGGCTCTGGCAGTGCCAGCCCAGGGCGCTGTGTCTGAGCCAAAAGCAAAGCCTCCCTGGGATTCACACGTTGTCTGGGAGGAGGGGACTCTAGGAATCCAGGCTGTTCACAAGGGCTCGGGTTTCCGGGCTGGGCCCGGCATGCGGGAGCTCAGGCCAGTGCTCCAGCCGCTCCTGCCCGCTGCCCCTCCTGCACCTCCTCGCTCCTCTGTCCTCTCTGACTCACCTTTTCCTTCCTGTCTCCTGTGGCTGCTTTTCGGGACTGGCCTTTCTCCTCCCAGGAACGCCGTAACTCAGGGATAGGTAAGACCACCCTGTGCTCTTCCTCTGACCTTCCTGCTAGCTCTCACTGCCCCAAGCCGGACGAGCCCACACCCAGCCCATCACCTCCTCTGAAAAGGCAGGTAGGGCTCCGTCCAGTGGATGCTGTGTGGGTGAAGCCAGAGGGGGCTTTGAGCAGAGGGGTAGGGTTAGCAGCTCCGTCCACCCCCCAGATAGGGCTGATTGTAGAGGCTGTGGGCAAATGACACAGCTTGAGGTCCCCACATTTCCAGGTAAGAGTAACCAAGTACACGGCATCTTGGAATCCATGCCAGGACCCCCTCGACCAGTCGAAGGTACCAACTGGCCAACCGCCGTGCTCTTGGTGTTGTTACCTGGGGAAAATGGAACCCCGGCAACGTGGGATGTTCCGTGTGATGCCCTGTGACACTCAGCTTTGTCTGTAGACTGATGCTTGAATAGGCTGATTTCCAAATCAATGACTCAGTGATGCTGGAATGGACTCGGGCCACGTGGCCGTCACCATTGAAGGGGGAAGGCATGGACGTGGCGAGACGTCCTGGCTGCCAGAGTAGCCAGGGTGGCAGCTGGCGGCCACCGACTGTAGCTCACTCCAGCCACGCTGTCCGGGTTTGGAATTTGAACAGAATCCCTCTTGCTGACCACAGAGCTCAGAGCTGTCGGTCAGTGTTAGGAAGTTGGTGCTGTTCCCAGGTGGTGGAGGTTGAGGGAGACGGCTCTGAGCATAGCACAGCTAGCTGGGGAGCCGCGTGAACTGTGCCGACGGCTACTCTCTCTAGGCCCATCAAACCAGCATCTCTGGGGCTGGGCCAGACTTGGGGGCTTTTTCAGGTACCTGAGATTATTCCAATGTTCAGCTGGGATTGAGGACCAGGGTGGAATGGGTTTTGATTCAGGGGGCCCGGGGTGAGGGGCAAACTCTGTGTCGTGATCGAGGGTGCCAGGTGGTTCCGAGGCAGGTAGACGAAGCTCAGCCGGGAGGCCAGTCTGGAGTCTGACTCACTGTGGCACCCGGTGTGGCCTTCGGCTCGGTCCTCGGCGGGGGGACTCCCTAGAGCGGGGCCTAGGGCAGGGCCGCAGGAGGGAAGGAAGCTTGATTTTCCCTCTTTCCCAGTTCCCCTCCACGGCTGTGCCAGGGCACGTGCTCCGAGAGCTCAAGCAAGTGTCTGCAGGCGGCGAGTGCCCGAGCAGGCCCTGGAGAGCCAGGGCCAAGTCTGACCTGCAGCTGGCTGGGCCCGAGAGCCCCCCGGCCCTGCCTCCCGCCTGCCAGGGAGCCCTGGCCCTTTCAGGGGTGCTGCGGCGGCTGCAGCAGGTGGAAGAAAAGATTCTCCAGGTGAAAGACTGTTCCTGGCCCTCGCCCCTGGCCATGCCTCGGTGACTTCCCATCCTGTCTCCCCTCCTCCTGCCTGTGGGGGGCGGGGGTCCCTTCTCCTGCTTGCTCCCTGCCTGCTGTCCCACTGTCTGTGGTGAGTGGACAGGGTCCCCACCAGCCTTCCTCACCTTTCTCTTGGGGGCACCGCCATAGTCTCTGTCACTGCCTCTCTCTTCTTTCTCCCTTCTCACCTCGACTGCAGAAGAGGGCCCAGAACTTGGCCAACAGGGAATTTCACAAAAAGAACATTAAGGAGAAGGCGGCTCACCTGGCCTCTCTGTTCGGACATGGGGATTTCCCACAGGTAAACCCGGGGCGCCGGAGCCCCCAGGAACACACAGGCCGGCCGGCCCGGCACCCAGGAGCAGTCTCCGGAGTTTGGTCTGCCCCTCCCGCCTTCTACTGCCTGAGAAGTTATCCAATTTTTAAAGCCGCTCAGATGTTTGAACTGGCATCTGAAAAAAGACCTAAGTGAGAGACTCAGCATAACTAGATGATGCCAAAGGGAAGGTCAGGGCAGGAGCTTGAGCTCACGTTAACAAAAAATGCTACTAAGCAGAAACACGGACTGTTACAGCCCAGACAGGTTCTGAGCCAGCCTGGAGCTTCCGAAGGGCCCACGCAAAGAGGGCATGCTGGCCAACTGCAAGCGTAACACTGCCTTTAAGGTGAAAGCAAACCAGCTGCTTGCGATGCCTAGGGGCACGGCGGAGACATCTCCCTGAGGCCCTGACAGGCGACCCTAAAGGATGAGGTCAAGCTCGTGCTGTCAGCTGGGTTCTGCTTGGCAAGAGGCAGTGTCGGGCCAGTGAGAGTGACTTTGCCTTAGACCAGGAAGCGCAGCCCCCTCCGAGTCAGGTCCTGGTTTGGAGACTTGCTGGGGAGAAGAGCGTGTGCTCCCAGGGAGGTGTGAGCTGACCGTGAGTGCCGGCTCCCTGTCCCTGGCCGCGAGCCCACCTCTCAAACTTCTCTGCTCCACGCTGACCTCCCAGATGAGGTAGAATCACTGATGTGCGCACAAGGCTTCATGTTCAGTTCATGTTCAGGGTTGCCCGGCACAGTTGTCTGCCTGCAGCTGCCGAGCCCCTGCTGGGGCCCTCTGCCCCGAGGCAGCCCACGGTGCCCCCTTCCTAAGCCTGCAGCTGCCACTTCACGCCAAGCTCCGTCAGTAGCCCTGGCATCCGGGGCGGATGGAGGCAGAAACAGCATTGCTGCAGCTGTTTTGGTGTGACAGGGGAGCTGGCACACTTTGTAGCTGAATGCGGCGTAACCAGGAGCCAGATAATCCTGCCTGGCTCCAAAGACAGAGCTTTCAGTTTTGCTCCGAGCCACAAGCCCAGTGTTGGCCCTGTGCTCCGAGGCCACGGGCGTGGGGCCGCATCGTGGAGGCAGGCGTGCCTGGGCAGTCCCCTGGGATAATCCTAGTTTCCTCTGTCTCTGTTCTGTGCAGAATAAACTGCTCACTAAAGGCCTGTCTCCTACTCATCCTCCGTCTCCTCCCTCTTGCCTTCCATCTCCTGACTCCGCTCCACCCTCTCCGCCGGCTGTCGACACTGCTTCCTCTTCCAGAAAGGTAGTTGTCCTCAGTGGTTCGCCTCCCTCGCGCTGCACAGATGGACATCTGGAGCCCGCCCGGGCTGCGCTGGGCTGAACGTGTGTGAGCTATTTTACAGCAGCCCTGGAAGCTGATTTGGCTTTGCGCTGGAGCATGCAGCGTAGCAGAACGGGCAGCCCACGAGAGCCTGCCAGGCGGCGCTCACTGACCGGGCAGCATTCATGAGTACCCACCAGCCGCCTCCCAGAGCCCGCAGCGGCACGGGGCGCGGTGCCCTTACAGAGCTTGGATGAGAAACAGCATGCTGGTGTGGGAATGCTGCATTGTACTGTGTGACGTTGCCGATGTGTGGCTAGCGTTGATCTAACAAGATGCAGTTCAGGACAAGGCTGCGGGAGCAGAGAGGGGAGAAGCGTGGGAAACATTCGGCAGCCAGGGGGTGAAGGCTGGGTGGGAGGGTTCTGCAGGAGAGAAGTGCAGAGCCAGGAGCATCTTGGGGAGTGGCTGGCGTGTGCAAAGGCAGGCAGGCAGACCTGCATCACGCCAGGAGGCAGAATGTGTGGCGGGACTTGAACTCAGGGATCAGAGTGTCTGCAGGGCGTCGTGTGTCAGGGTAAAGTGAGCGCACACCTTTCACATTAAGGAATTTCATTTCACCCTCCGGGCCGCAGGGAGCCGCTGGAGCATCCAGTCCGTGCTCTGGAGGCACATTCCACGTTTTCCGTGTGTCCTCCTGTGACCTGGCACAAAGGCAGCCCCCTGAGAGGAGAGGGGAGAAGAGGGGCTTGGGGAGCCTGGCCTCTGGCTTGTGAGAGCATTGGAATTCACAGGAAGCCCCCACGGTGTGAGCTCTTGCCCCGGGGACAGGTCTGGTGTCTAGCACACCCAGTCCCTGTGCCTCCCCTCCGAGGCTTGGCTAGCTGCGCTGAGCTGCCCTATAGAGGCTCTGCTGGGCTGCCGCGTGCCGTTAGGCCGGTGCTGAAACTGGCTCCTTGCTGGCACACTGTAGAAAGATTAGAAGCCGCCTTTTGGGGTGCAGCTGGAGATGCCGCTCCTTGGGCCCCCAGCTCTGTGGGGAGCACGGTAGCTGTAGGTTCCCAAGAAAAGAGCAAGGAGTCTTCCCAGCTCCAACCCCCGCCCCCCGCCCCCGCCCGCCCAGGCCCCATGCGACACAGCCACGGGCAGGATACCAAGACACTTAGCATCTTGTTCGGCCTCCATCCTGGGCTGGCTTTCGGGCTGAAGTCCCCCGGGCTGCGGACCTTCACGTTCTCCGCAGTAGCAGAATGGTTCCTGGCCCCTGACAGGCTAGAAACAGGCATGTGCGCCCCTGCCATCCGCATAGAAAGGAGCCTTACCCGGGGTGGGGGGTACTTCCTGCTGCGGGGAAAGGTCGTTGGCACCCTTGATGAGGTGACAGGAGGGGCCAGGGCACTCTGCACAGACCCCGGTGCAGGCTGAGCTGCCTGGCCCGGGCCTTAGTTCCCTCTGGTCCAGTTGCTCTCCTGTGACCCCAGGCCCATCAGGGCGACTTCACCAAGGCCCCTCCCGTCCCTGTTGCTCTTCCTTCTGCACGAGGACCTGGCTTGTCCATCGTTTCTCAGAGCCGAGGGCAGAGCTGGAGCAAGAAAAGCCACCCCTTCCCTGGGTTCCATGACTCGGCTTCCAGTGTGCATTTGCTCCTCTGACAATGGCAGGAGACAAGCTGCTGGGAGCACACAGAGCCGTGAGGTCTGACCCAGGCATTCATGGTGGCCTAGCCCCGTCACATCTGCGTCACCCCCGTGGAGGCCTCCGGCTGCTTCTCCACTGGGCTGTTCAGGCAGCATTAATACAATGTCATTCGTTAAACAGTGAGCAAACATTCATTCAATCATTCATTCAACAAATATGGAATGATAACTCGGTGTCAAGCACCCCAGGCAGTGAGTAAGAGTTAAATTCCTGCCCTGTGAGGCCTGGGATTGGGGTACTAGGGGGAGAGTAGCCTTGAACAATAATACAAAAAAGTGATCACATACTAGTAAGTTTCAGGCAGTTAGGGAAGGCCAGGAGGTCTCAGCTGTCAGCGGTCGGTGGTCGGTCGTACAAAGAACCTCGCCAGCCTCAGCCCCGACCCAGCCCCTGCCCCGCCACCACATGCTGTTGATTCAGCTCTGGGCTTTGCACACTCAGAACCTGGCGGAAGCACAGCCTCCCCGAGGAGAGAGCTGGCTGCCTCTTAACGTTGTGCTGGGTGCGTGAGACGCAGCCCCGAGAGGCTCTTCCTGGCGGGAGCCTGGGGCCTTGATGAATCCTGCTCTCGTTGCCCGGTGCCCCAGCGTCTCCCCAGCGCAGGGGAGCCAGAGGGAGAAAATGCTCTGAGGCTTGGTCCCTAGCAACCTCCTCCTGGCAGGCGGCGTGTCCCGGCTCCTGCCCCCCAGAGCCTTACACCTCAATTCAGAGGGCCCAGGAATGATCACCTCAAGGGGCCAGGCTCAGCCAAACTCATTGTGAGTCACTCGTGTCACTCCCAGGTGTGAAAACTTGTCACCAACTTAAGGGCTGTAGCCAGGGCTCTGCCTTCAGACTACACTTGCCCGTGCTCTCGCATCGACGGCAGCTTTAATTCCGAGTGAGCCGTCGGTTTTGTTTGGCCTGGACAGTCACAGGCGGTCTTCACGCTTCCTCATTTAGAGCCCAGATCCTGGCCAGAGTCTGTCGCTCATGACCATGGCCTATGGGCACCACGCCCAGTGTTATGTCGCCAGCACCATTTTTTCTCTCCCAGCCCCGCAGACCAGCCCTCCTCTGGTGGCACCAGCTCCCCGTCAACCATCCATTCATTAATTGCATTCTTCAAGAAGGGAGGCCACGGTGGATTTAGATGAGCACCGCTGGCTATTTGCTGAGACTGGCAAGCTCCGGCAAGGACAAGATGGCGACTGAACTTGCACAGCTGAGCCAGGGCACCGTTTCACTGGGCTGGGAACCCCAGCTTAGTCTTCCTGGGTCAGAAGAGCAATGAGCATCGCCGTAGGAGCTTTGTCTACCCTTGGAGTGTTTGTTTTAAAACCGGATCTGCAGGGTTTCCTCTAGACATTTGCATAGGAGAGGGAAGCAGGAATGCTGGGCCCTTCTGGCTGGGCATCCTGCCCTTGTTTCACTGGGTGCAAAGGTGAATCTGCAGGATGGACCCCGGGCCCGCCTCCAGCCTCCTGGCCCCTCCCTCCGTCACAGGGCAAGAGCTAGGCAGCATCTTCCAGGTCTCCAGTGTGCATCCAGCCTGGGGGTTTTAATTTGCCAGGTGCCGGTAGGTGACAGGGAGGCACAGCGCTACACGGGGAAGGATCTAAGCTTGCAGTCCGACTTGCACACCTGTCCCTCACTGTGTGACCTTGGACAAGGCAGCGGACTGCTCTGCGCCTTCGTTTTCTAACCCATAAGATGGAGATGGCGGCAGCTGGAATGCTGAGGGTGCCGGAATGCCGCAGCGACTGAAGCATCCAGGCTGGTGCTCGTGCACAGCGGGAGGGAATTCTGAAACCCATGTTGATTCCTCTTTCTAAAGGGAATGTCGGCACCTTCAAGTGGCCTTGCCTATCCCGGGCGCTTAAGAACAGTGCCAGCTCAGGTGAGTGAGAGCCTGCCTGCACCACGGCTGCCTCACCTGCCCAGGGGCTCGGCAGAGCCACCGTGCGGGGCTGCGAGGGTTAATGTGCATAGGTCCATACCCTGGTGCCTGCAGCTAGGGGACTGCAGGGGGCAGAGCCAGGCTCACCAGGGGCTCACAGCCCCAAAGGCCTGTCTCAGCTCTGAGCATGAGATTTCCAGACCCCTTCCAGGAAAGCAGTTTCATTTCCTCCCCTTCCCTCACCCTGAGCACGTGTCTGAGGCATCGAGTCCCTGTCCTCTGCTCTTTTCTCACCCAGGGACTCCTCCCTGAAGACGTCCTTGCTCAGCTGGGCCCAGGGACACGTGGAAGTTCCCCTTCCCAGGCGGCCTCAGCCCTGAGACCCTGGCTTCACCCCCTTCACCCTCACCCTGCCTGGCCTGTGTGGGCTTGGTTGGTGCTCAGAGCAAGCCATGTAGTTACAGCAGCTCCAGTCTGTGGACAGGTGCAGCCCGGACACCTGGTATCCCTGGCTGGGGTCCAGGCCCCAGGGGGAAGTTAGCATTGTCTGGAAACAAAGGCCCAGGGGCCGGCTTCCTCCTTCATTCAGAGAACTTGCCCTGTGCCCGGAACACAGAGAAGGAGACAGGGCTCCTGCCGTGGGGGTGAACACTGGAGGCAGACGGGCAGCCCAGGGCAGTGTGAGACTGGCTGGCATCCAGGAGAGAGCCCTGTGTGTGGTGCTGAGGGGCACAGGACTGGCTGAGCAGGGCCTCTCTGGGGAGGTCCCTACGCCTGTGGTGTTGGCATGACCACAGTGGGGTCACCATGTTTGAATCGAGGTCAGCTGGGGGAGAGAAGGATGAATGGTCATGGAGGGTGAAAGTCATTTAAGGGAACAGAGAAAGAAGTTCTAGAACATGGAAATGCAGAGCTGCACACGTGGCCGTGCTTTGGACTCGGTCACTGTGGGCCCAGTGCCTTCTGGTACCCAGCACCATTTGGGGCGTGGCCTAGATTTTTTATGATTCTTTCCTATAGCTCAGCAAGCTTGGTGTCTCCTCATTTTATAGATGAGGAGGCTGAGGCTAAGAGGAGGAGGAGGAGGGCGGTGTGTGGGAGGCTAGCCTGATGTAACATGGGGTGATGGCCCACTTAGAGTGTCCAACCATCTAGCTTGTTCTAATGAGCCAAAAAAATAATTCGAGTTCAACATAGAGGAGGTGGTGAAAAATATATCCTTGAACATTAAGAGACTTTTGAAAACTACATAAAGGGTTGCCAAAGTGCTCCCAAAATTAATTCTTTAAAAAAAAATGACTGGGCCTTTGTTATTGGATCACTCAAAGTGGACTCCAGATTAACTGTTGCCAGCCAAATCCTAACTCTCCTGCCCAGCCCTCCTCAAGACACACTGGTGAGAACCTCTGGCTCTTATTCTAGGTCAGTGCTAGGGTGAGTTCTCTGGAAGTCTCTCCATGAGTTAAGCTTTTCATTACTGCTCCGGATCCTGACAACCTGGTAGCTCCCCAGTTGCTTGCCCCAGGGCTCCTCCCAGGGTACCTCACACACAGGTACTGGCCTGTGATCCAGTGAATACAGCAATGAGAGTACAGCATTAAAGGTATATAGAAGGGCAGGCATTTGGCTTAGTGGTTGAGACACTTCTTGGGACACCTGCCTCTCACTTCAGAGAGCGTAGGTTCAAACCCTGGCTCCACTTCCAATCCCAGCTTCCTGTCAATGCATACCCGTGGGAGACCTGGATGGAGTTCCAGCTCCCGGCTTTGACCCAACTCAGCCCCCGCTGTTGCAGGCCTTTGGAGGGTGAGCCAGTGGATGGAGATCTGTGTCTCTCTCACTCACTCTTGCGCTGTCTCTCTGCCTCTTGAATAAAGGCAGGAAGAGGAAAGAGACATAGAGGGCAATCTGACATTGCCTCACATTCAAGTGTATAATCCAATTTCTAGTATCTGAAAGTACCAAGCCACCATGGATCAGAGATTTTAAAAGAACAAACAAAAGCTGGTCATGGTACAGATGGCTTCCCGAGTCCAGAGCCAGCAGAAGCCAGGTGGCCGGATCTTTACACCTGGAAGCCAACATGGCTGACCCAGAGTCGGGAAGTAGTAGACAAAGCTCCGTCCCCAGGCAAGGCTCATCTTCACCCCGGCCTCGGATGACCCTTAATGAAAGGAAGGACCGACCAGGTGTGGTCTTGTTCCGGGCCCCAGCCCAGTGCCCTGTGCTGGTAGAACCCTGAGCAGGCTGCAATGACATATGCAGGTTTTGGCGACAGCACCCAGCCACTTCCCAGCCCTCTGCTCGCTACCGCAATTGTTCCCAAGTCAGCATTGCTCGGTGACACAAAGTGCTTATTAGCTAAGTGGTTAATAAGACCTCATTGAGACTTGTATTTAAAGACCCGGAAAGTGTAGTCTCACTCTCTGCTAAGTCGGGGAACCAGTAGCTGGGCTGAGTCTCACAGCATCACCAGGGTCCCTTTCTGGGAGAGTGCTGGGGAGCCAGCTCACACACTGGGCCCACCAGGGGCTTGGGCAGGCAGTACCAAGGGTAGACCTGTGCTCTCCCCTCATTCCTTTGGAGGAACCCAGGAAGTACTTTGGATTCCATAGCCTCTGTCTGAGGGGCCGTGTCCCCAGTAGGGGGGACAGGAGGTCTGACAAACAGTGGCTTATTGTCCTGCACCAGTGCACTTGAACCCACCTGGGAAGCAGGTGCCATTGGCAGAGAGTGTGCTCAGAAGTGGTATCCCAGGCTCTCAGGCTGGGCTGCATGGGGCAGGGTGGGAGGGGGTGCCTGGCCTGGCAGCTGCTGCTCCTCACAGAAGACAGGTCTTGAAGCATCTGAGGGGGCCCCATCTGCCCAAATCTGAAAGATCAGACACCTCCCCACCCCTCAGCAGGCCACATTGTCTACAGTCCCCAAGAGCCGAATACATGGTCTGGGACACCTACTCCAGAGTTGGCGTGGGCCTTGGGGTTTCCTTAATGAGAACAGAGCCGGGGTCCCTTGGACGCGGTCACTCTCACCATCCTGACCCTGTCCATCCCCATTCACTGCAGTTTGGCTGGAGTCCACTGAGTTAGCCTTAGGCCCCGAGGACGGCTCTGCCACCAGCAGGAGGGGACCGTGCAGGCTGCGGGCACTCCACTCACTCTGCCCTTCCCAAACCTCCTGCTGGTTTATATCACGCTGTGGCCTCCCCAGAGCTGTCTTGGGTGTGGATGGAGGCTGTCTCACCCATTGATTTGTTGTGGAAATGGCCATCAACCATTGCCCAGATGCCCTGCAGCCCACATGTTGGCGCTGTATGGCTTGGTCTCCCAGAAGCTGGGTTTGGAGTCTGGGGAGGGTCTGGGGCCTCCCCTGCTGCCTCCAGGGTCTGGGGATCAGGCACGTGTTTCCAAGGATCGCCTGCTGGACATATTGGCCTCCTTCCCCTAAGAGGAGCCTGTAGTGTTGCCGGGGTGGCCTCTCAGAGCTGATGGGGAGCAAGCTGAGGTTGGCCGAGGGGCGTGTGAGGGTGAGCCTTGCTCAGTTTGAGCCCCTTCCCCAGCTCCTGGACATACTGGTGGGGAGCAGGGGTTTTGTGTAGATGCTCGCAGGAGCTCAGACGCCCACCACGCAACATCAGGCTGTGCTCTCTGGGGTCCATGTGGCCCTGCTGCCTCCCCCACTCTAAGATGGCCTTGCCCAGCACCCAATCTGCAACCTGCTCCATGCACTTGCTCAGGGCACCCCATCGGCCACACACTCCCAGATCTGTGGTCCTGCTGGAGGGACTCAAGCCAGCCGCAGACCTCATGCCCTGGGGACCCCCTCGCTGCAAGGCAGGGCACCAGGACTCAGGTCATCTTGGCCCAGCCCTGCTGCTAAGCACCAGGCAGTGAGACATCCCTTCCCTCGCTCAATCCTTCCCACGAATCCATGAAGCACATACAACTATCCGTTTTACCGCAGCAGTTCAAAGCTTTGTGCCAGATCTGAGAGGTCCTTTGTGGGTCTGTGTAGGGCCCACTGCCCACTAGGCAGTGACCCATAGCTGTCTAGACAGGAGGGCTTCCTGGAGGAGGTGACTGTGGTTTAGCTGTCTTCCTGGGAGGACTGGGTTCCTCACTGTTTTCTTTGCCTTGCTTAACTTCTCTGTCTCACAGACTTCTGGAGGCTATGGAGATGCAGGTGCAATGCTGGGAGTCACTGAGCCTGAGCAGTGTTGGTTTTCCCAGCCTCTGATGAGAGAGCCTGGTGTGACGGCCCCTGGGCTGGGAGTTGGGAGACCAGAGTGTGGTCCTGAGTCGCCCATGTGTTTGCTAAGTGGCTTCAGATAGAGCCTTGCCCCTCTTGGAGATCCATTTACCCTATCTGTGCCATAATAAGCTCAATAAATTCCCAAAGGCCTCACGTGGATGTGGTTCCAGACCCCTTGCCTGGTTTACCCAAGGCCTGGGAGGGTTTCTTTTTATATTCTCCATATCCCAGGTTTTTTTTTTTAATTGCATTAAAATACACATAAGCACAAAATTCGCCATCATGGCCATTCTTGAGAATACAGTATAGAGGAAGTAAATACGTTTATAAGGTATGCAGCCATCCATCTCTAGAACCTTCTCATCCTGTGACGCTGAAACTCTGTACCTGCCCCAGCCCCTGCCCCTCACTGCTCTCCCGGTCTCTATGGTTCTGGCAGCTCCAGGGACCTCCTGGGTGCAGCGTTTGGCCATGGAGTTTTATTTCTCTCCTTTTCCCCATGTCCAGAATGCCTGTGCTGAGCTCTCCCAGCTGGTCTCGCCTCTCCAGGGCTGTCGGGTGCTGTGTGCATGGGGACGTGGAGCCCTGTCCCACATCCAGCCTGTTGGCGGTTTCTCTCTGGGTGCTAACGGGCCTCTCCCTTTGTCTCTGTCCCCTCTGCCTCCGCTCTTGCTTAGCTGACGGTAGGGAAAGTGTCCAGCGGAATAGGGGCTGCCGCCGAAGTCCTGGTCAATCTGTACTTGAACGATCACAGACCCAAGGCGCAGGCCAGCTCTCCAGACCTGGTAAGGCTGCGTCCCCCTCCGCCACCGCCTGCAGGCACTGGCTCTGGCCTGTCGGGATGGGCTCGCGGGCCACGGAGGATGGCCAGGCCCCCAGAAGGCTCCTCTGCTGGGGAGCCAGGGGGCGCTGAGGACAGGCACGGGCTGGACCATGGCAGAGGTTGGAGGGAGGCTGCATTTCAGATCCTTCGTGAGTTATTTCCAGGACAGCATCGCCCCTGCTCTCTCTGGCCCCAGTCTGGCAGTTGGCGCAGCCGGACGTCCTGTGCTGCCGGGGCCCAGTGTCCAGGGATTGAGAGACAAGCAGTGCAGCCACATCCCTCTCCTTTGATGTCTCCCTTCAGCGCCCCATCGCCAGTGACAGCAGCTCACTGTTCTGTTGGCTTCCTCCTGGCACCTTCCCCTGGAATCGCCAAGGTTTATCCCTGCCCTGGCCCTCCCTATCCTGCCTAGTGACTAGGAGATGCAGCCTGTCCGTGTCCCTGTTCGGGAGCACAGCCGGCGCCATGCACTTCCTTTGCCTCACTAAATTCCCTGCAAGGATGCATCACACATCCCAGTGCAGCCGGGTCAGTGACCTGGCTCAGAGCAGCGGACTCTGGCCCCAAGCACGGATCCCCAAGACGGCGTCCCTGGACAGGCGTGTCTGTGAGCAATGCCCACTCCATCACCCCAGGCAGCCTCACTCCCACCCTGAAATCAGAGCAGCCAGCCTGTGGAGGGATGGGGGCCCCCCGCAGAGTGGGCTCTGTGTTGGGCGTGCATCTCACACCCCTCACTCTTGGCTGTACAGACACAAGCAGTAAACAGCCCACAAGTTCCCTGTGGTTCTGTTTGAAGTGTCCTACAGCCTGAGCCTGGCGCTTGAGCCCGTGTCCGCCCTAACTCTCTGCTCTTCCCTCCCGACCCCCAGGAGTCTATGAGGAAGGCGTTTCCCCTGAGCGTGGGCGGCAGCGACACCTGCTACTTCTGTAAGAAGCGCGTGTACGTGATGGAGCGGCTGAGTGCCGAGGGCCACTTTTTCCACCGCGAGTGCTTCCGCTGCAGCATCTGCGACACCACCTTGCGTGTGGCCACTTACGCCTTCGACTGTGATGAAGGTAATCCCAGTGGGCCTGGACAGCACTCGCTCATGGCCTTGGCCTGGGCTTCCCACCCTTCTGCAGCCTCTGGGCCACCCCACTCTTCCTTAGCAGGGAGTGTGATATCATCAAGCAAGCTGTTTAAGGAAACTGGGAGCCCCTACTAGAGAGAAAGGCCGCCCGGGGCTTAAAGGAAGGGAAGCCATTGGCGCCTGCAGTATACAAGGCACTAGGGGGCATCTAATGTGTGCTGAGGCTTCGTATACCTCATTTTTCTGTTAGCCTCACCACCCTCCATGGTCCCTGTGTAGCTGAGAAACTCAAACCTGATAACCTATGTGACGTGCTCAGCGCAGCACCTGGCCCGCTGTAGAGGTTTAATAAATGATGGCATGTTAATGCTATTTTCAATTATATATTATAAAAATAACTGTAATAATCATACCCCCTCTGATGGGTTGCCTGCCAGTGAAGGACTCACGCTGGCTAACGTGAGTGATCATTTTCTAACGTTCAGCGCTTGTCATTCTCAACAGCGTCGTATCGAGTGGCAGGCTAGCATCATGCGTGCAGTTGCCCGCCCTCAACCTAAACTGCCTGGGTTCAAATCCGGGCTGTGGCACTTCCTCGCCACATAACCACAGACCTATGGCTGGCCTCTTGGGTCCTCAGTTTCCTCATCTGTAAACTGGAGTTGACAGCAGTGCACGGCTCAGGAGGGGACCGTGACGGTCGCTGAGCGAATTCCTGGGAAGCGTGTGGAGTCCTGCCTGGTGCACAGCAGCAAGGCCTGGGTGGTTTCCATCCAGCAGCAGTGAGCCGGGAGGGCTTACCTGCGAGGTGCCCTGTGGCCCTACACTGTGGTCACTGCCTCAGTGTGTGCCCCGCCCGGGTCTCCTCCTCCCCGTCACGGCCGCCATCTGCCCTCGGGGAGAAAGATGGAGGGCACTGATACTCAGCGCTGTCTGTCGTGCCGCCCAGCAGCTGGTCTGGCAAAGAATCCAGGCTTCTGTTGCCTTGAGGATTTTCTGAGGATTGTGGGCCGGGCCTTGGGAGCCCCGCAGCAAAGAATCCAGCTGGCCTTATCTCAGGCTCCTTTTTTTTTTTTGTAAAGACTTATGTATTTATTTGAAAAGCAGAGTTACACAGAGAGAAAGAGAGACAGAAAGAGGGCTTCCATCCACTGGTTCACACCCCAGATGGCCACAATGGCCGGAGCTGCACCAATCTGAAGCCAGGAGCTGGAGCTTCTTCCGGGTCTCCCACGTGGGTGCAGGGGCCCAAGGACTTGGGCCCTCCTCTACTGCTTTCCCAGGCCATAGCAGAGAGCTGGATCAGAAATGGAGCAGCCAGGTCTTGAACTGGTGCCCGTATGGGATGCCGGCACTGCAGGCAGTGGCTTTATCCGCTATGCCACAGTGCCGGCCCCTCAGGCTCCTTCTTCAAGGCACGTGGCAGAAGGCATTTCCCTGGCTTGAGGCATCAGAAGTGGGCTTGTTTCCATCGTTGGCCTCTGGTCGACCGGAGGAAAACTTGGTGTGCATGTGTGTTTCTTTTTCCAGGCAAGTTTTACTGCAAGCCCCACTTCATTCACTGTAAAACCAACAGCAAGCAACGGAAGAGACGGGCAGAGCTGAAGCAACAGAGGGAGGTATGTGGTGTTTCAAAAGTGCTGGTCACATGCAGAGGAGCCCTTGATAGAAGAAGGGTTTGCCAGGGTTCCTTGAAGCCAGGCCAGCTCTCCTGGCCCTGGGGGTGCTGACACTACTCCCAGAGGAGCCATTGAGCAGCTGCTCCCTGGTGGGGAAGGTCCCTTGGCCTCTGTGTTTTAGCTGGCCTCTGGGGTCCGTGGCTAGCAGGCATCGTCTAAAAAAGCTGAGAAGAGCTCGCCCTTGTGCCAGGGATGGGACGACCTGCCCAGTCACAGAAAAACCTCAGGGTCCCTGCATGCCGGAGGCTCACAGGCCACAGGCCAGTGCTTGCAGGAATGCCCGGTATGGGGCCAACCTTTGCCCTTCCCAAGCCATTTCCCCAGGCTCTTGCATGACAGTAGAGCCATCAGTGCGCTGCATTTATAGGCAGTCTGTGATAGCGCCCCCTCTGGCGGCTCTTAGCAAATACCTTCTGCCCGATTTGAATTTCTTAACAGCAGCAAAGACCCACAATCTAAACCGTGTTCCTGATCCTGTGAGTAACATAGGCTCAATGTAGAGAAACAGGGAAATTAATAAAAGGGTATAAAGAAGGAGAGTCACGTCACCTGTCATCACTTTAGCCTTGAGGAAACCATGTGAAATTTTCGTACCGTCTCCTCCCAGACTGGTCCCTAGGTGAACATATCTGAACCTCGTTGGAACCCTTATCACGACAGCTTTGTATCTTCCTCTGCCCACTAATGGGCTGTGAAGAGCGGGTTTCTACGGCATTAAACGTTCTTTGGATGGATGTTTCTTTAGTGCGTAGGAAAGATCCTAGGGATTGATGTCCCTGGTCCCACACTGTTGGACCTCTGTGTTGTGTGAGACTTTGTCTGACAGGTGTTTTTACAGTGAACATCCTTGTACCCGCATCTTTACCTGTAGCTCAAAGCACTACTTGGTATCTAGCGTTAGAAGTAGGATGGCTGGCCAATGGTCAAGTGCATGGTATCTGGAAACTCAGGAACCCCTGTGCTCGGTTTGTTTGCATGCTCCCCTCCCCCCACCCAGAAGAGCTGTGCCCGGATTGGGCACCACCTTTGGAAGCGAACTGGAGCTGAGATTTTTCAGGGTGCAGGGGCTGCTGGCAGAAGCCACAGTCAGCCCGGCTCCCTGAGTGTCGTCTCCCTAGTCTGCTTTGTTGCAGGGGCTCCTGCGTAAGGCTTGAGGACTAAAAGCCCTCCCTGTGACCTCTCTCTCTCTCTCTCTCTCAGGAGGAGGGCACGTGGCAAGAGCAGGACACCCCTCAGCGAGACACGCCCACCGAAAGTTCTTGCGCAGCGGCCGCCATCGGCACTCCGGAAGGCAGCCCCCCAGGTATCTCCACCTCCTTCTTTAGGAGGGCGCTGGCCTGGCCCCTCAGGCTGGCAGGGGCCCTGCTCGACATCCCCCAGGGCCTGCTTAACTGGATTCGGGGACTCCTGCGCACCGTCGGCCTCCATGTCAGGGACAATGCTCACAACTACTGCTACACGTACGAGCTCCTGAGCCTGGGGCTGCCGCTCCTCTGGGCGTTCTCCGAGGTGCTGGCCGCCATGTACAGGGAGTCCGAGGAGTCCCTGGAGAGCCTCCGCAGCTGGGTGCTCAGGTGCATCCCGGCCAAGCTCCATTGACCCGCCCGGCTGCCCAGAGTGTAGACGGCAGCATGGGTGCCCCGTGCTGTGGCTGTGTTGGTCCTTCACCCGTTTAGCTCAAAGCCAAAGAATTTCACACTGGCCACCTCCGCCTGGCCTCGTTAGGGGGAACACCTGCTCTCGGTGCTGGGCCAGGGACGACATGAAGGATGTTTTTTATAGCTTTTTACATTTTTGTACCAAAGCGAGCCATATTTCTGGGTTTACATTTCAATTTTTAACTTTTAATAAGCCAAGAGGGCTTTTTTTTTTTCCTCTATGAGTGTCAATTTGGCTAGACATGGTTTTGAAGTTCATTACCGGTTTTTCAAGTCGCTTCAGCAGTGCAGTGTGTTCTAGTGGCCACTGCCTGCAAAGCGATCGATCTGGGCTTCGACAGACGCAGTCGTGTGCCACCTCCTGAACGGTGCCTTTCCATCTACATGCCTGGGTGCCACCTGACTATAGGAGCCAGTTGTTTGCAGTGTGAAAGCGGTATCCTTCTGCAAGAAAGGAACACAAGGCAGAACAGAATTAAACCTACACAAGCACACGGCAGGGTGTGGTTGTCCCTTGTCTGTCCTCCTTTTGTTTTGAAGTCAAATAGTCGCTCAGAGGTTTTTCCCTCCAAGCTACGGGAAAACCCTGGGATTCAACCACACTGCTACAGGCACGCCTTTTCCCTTCCCCACAGTGGGCACTGCGCTGAGAGCCCCTGGGCCCCGACCATGGAGCACTCCCTGGGGGCATTTTAACCCTGGGGCTCCCCGCCTGGTCCTGCAGCCCAGCTGCAGGCTGAACCAAGGCCATTCAGGGTCCGTCACGGCCAGGCTGAGTGGAGTGGAAGATGCTGCCCTCTCCCATGGTGCCCTCTGAGCCTGCGGGAGTGGCTCACACCCCAGGCTGCTGCGAGGCAGCATAGCTTGCAGGTGTGGTCTGTTCAGCTGCCGTGCATACTTGATCAAAGCAGGCAGAGGCCATTTTCACAAGGCCTGGGCAAAGGAACGAGAGTGACCTCCAGAGAGAGGCTCTGCCGTACCATGAGAGGCCGGTATGGCTGGGCATACAAGCTGTTGGATGGCTGATTCAAGAGCAAATGCGCTAGTAAGGGCAAAACTGAGCCCCGGCCCCACCAGCAGTCTTTGCTGTGGGCATCTGCACGAGTCCTCAGCTCTCCCCACTCCACTCTGCCAGGTCGTGCACAGCTGCAGGGTCCGTTGAGCAATCGAGAGGCTGGTAGAGGAAGGCCTCCTGGGGGCTCCGCATGTCCAGATTTGCAGGGCCCAAGATAGCACCATGTGGTTGTTATCATAGAGATTCCTCGAGATTAACAAGGCGGGCAAGCCCTGCGTGCATGAAGAGCCAGAGCTCCTGGGGGGAAAGGGCTGGGGAGGCTGTGTGTCCACACACATCCCGCAAGTCCTCGGGAAAAATGGGCATGGCCTTGGCCGAGTCCATGGGAACCAGAGCCTCTGTTCTTGTTGGAACTGCACTCAGTCCAGTGACTTGCCCCGCGTTGTCCCGGATTTTTGCTAGGATTTTAATGTCCAGCGTGTCAGGAGGAGCCCTTGATACCTTTTATGTTTCATGATAAGAAAGTACATTTTTGAGGTCATGACATGAACAGCCATGTGTTTGAGACTATCATCCACTCAGGGTGGACTAAGATGTTTTCTGGAATGTTCCATGCAGCCTAAGTGGAATCTCTAAGAATGTATTCATAGGCCCCAGGGAGACTGGTTTGCATTACTCTGGCAGACAGGGTGTGCCGGTCACAAGACTGAGACGTCTGTGTGTTCTGAGAACTGGAACCTCCCTGGTGGGCAGACCCAACACGGGATGGGTCCTGAGGGGAGACCCTTGAAGCCTCCACCATGTGTTGGAGAACGCACATGAGACCCTAGAATAAAACGGGGCTGGAGGGGCTAAGGAGGGCCGGGTGTTCTGAAGGCATCTCCGGCTCCCCGCAGAGGAGGGTTGGCGACATGCCAGCCTCACGTCGATCAGTAGCTGGGCCGCCGTGGGAAATGTGACTTCTCTGGGGGACGTGTCCTCTGTTTTAACAGTTGCCTTATTTGCACTTGCACTGCCTTCTTGGATTGTCACCTGTTTTCTTCCTTCTCGCCTGCACTGAATTCTCTTTTCTGTCTTTCTCTCTCCTTCCAACCTTACACTGTGGCCGTCAGTTCGTTTCAGCCTCCCAGTGCTCCACCCACTTCTTGGCTGACCCACTTCTGCTCTGAGGTGACTGGTTTTCTTGCCGATTTTCAGAGAGTGGTACTAACCCCTAACCCGCTGCCTGCACCTGTTCTCCCCCACCGCCGGTGGTACTGGTTGCACTAACTGTGAGTGTCTTGCATACTAACGGACTCATTCAGTGGCATGGTTGGGTAACAGCGTGGGGTAGTGTCCAGCCCAAATGCCCGTATCCTGGTTCCACTGCCCTGCAGCCAGCAGCCCGGTCCTCGCCAAGTGCATGCCCTGCCTCTCCTCTGGGCCAGTCTCCGTGCCTGTTTCCCCACCTGTGCCTGCACAGCCTCGTACCTTGTTGGGAGGGTTAACCCTGATTGTGAGACAGAACCGCATAGGGAGGGCTTCTCCTTGGAAAAGATGCTTTGGTCTAGCAGCTGCCAAAAAAGCTCGTGCGTACCTGCCTCTTCTCCCTCTGCCTCTGAGATAAATACACGTCAGAGCCATAGGAGGGGTTTGACCCACATTCCGTGTTCTCAGGATGGAATCACAGTGATTCTAGCAACTCCTTTCTTGCAGCCGGCCCTAGAGCCCAGGGTTTTGCTGTGGTGCTTCCTGTCTGCCTTGGCACGTAACTCCCCGGGATCCTCCCCCAAGAGCAGACACCATCAGGCAAGAATGGCCTTGGGAGATGACTCAGCCCAACCCCAGGCCTGCCGCCGCCAGTTTTAAGACCCCCGTGGCTCTGTTTAAAGCATACTTTCTTGCTGACTCCCTCACTGGAGCAGCAACGTCTTTGACGAGAAGCAACACACCAAGTAACCCTGGAGCTTTGCAGGCCAGGCCCCGCGGTGTCTGTCTCGCACGTGCCCAGAGCTATCGCAGCCTCCTGGCCTGTCCAGCCCTGCGTGCTGCATGCTCGCCGCGTGTGTGTGCAGAGCCTGGCCAGTACCAAGTCGTTGCTCTTGTCCTGTCTTTTCTTTCAGAGTCTCCCTCCCTTTCTAGAATGTCAACCAAAGAGTGCCCTCTCCCCTCTGCCTCTGCTTAGCTAGCCTCCCCATCTCATCACAAGGCATGTCCATGACCTTGGGTAATCATTTACAGTGCCACACAGAACCCTGTATTTTGCACACGGCAAACAATGTCTAGCTTTATTTATGGTATTTGATGCTGTAAATGAAAATAAATATGGTTCTTTATAAAGCTCATTGTTTCCTCTCTTCTTTGCCTGGGGCAGCTTCTTAAACCTCCAACACGGGGACCGGTTTAGGGGGTTCGTGTTCCCTAAACTGCTGGCAGGACCTGCACTGTGGCGACCCGGGACTCTCTGGGGGCTGTGCTGGGGGCACTCTCAAAGGAAATATTACCCAGGGGTAATATTTGGAAAACACCACCCATGCTCCTGGGCCAGGCTTTGCGGTCTCTGTCTCGAAAACTCATTGTACTTGGCTGTTCTAGGTGCTGGGCATACTGGGTGAGGGTCTCAGGACAAGTCTGTATGGAGAGCTCCCTGTACCTCTTCCCCCCACACATACACCCAAGCCCACGGCCCCATAGCAGCTCAACCTGTAAACTCTGTATGATTCAGGCCCCTCTGTAGCAAAGGTTGGTCTTGAACATTTCAGGCTGGCCTAGCTGAGTGCTGGGTGGAAGACAAGGAAGAAGGACTGGACATGGGTGTCAGGGTGGCAGTGGGCACACAGGCGTGCTCATCCGCCAGAGATCTAGAAGACCTGCCCTGCCCGGCAGAGGTTCAGGTCACTCAGCATCTTACATGCTGAGGCTTACCCCATGGGGCCATTCGGAGTACAGCTCCCAGGGATGGATTTGAGGTCTCCCTCAGTTAGCCTGAGAAGTGCCCAAGAAGGCTGCCCTTCAACCTTCCCAGGGTGGGCACCTGCCTTCGCCAGCCTACATGTAGCTGGTATAAAAAGTTACCTGTGAACTTCGTGAGTGCACTTGTACTGTCACAGTGCCTTTCTGGGGCCCTGGCCTCCAATCCCTGCTGCTGGCACATGGATCTGCCTTCAGAGCTGCTTAGATCATGACTGAGGGTCCTGTACTCTCGCCCAGATGAGCTATGCTTTCCTCCCACTCAAGGATGCATGTCAGGGTCTGGGAGTCAGGTGCTGTGTTAGGCAAGTGAGTTATTCAACAGTTTGTCCTAGGCACCTTAAGAGGAAGCCATACAAAGTCCCCTTACCTCCCTGCATCATAGATCAGGCATCCAGTCTTGCTGGACTAGACCTGATTTGTTTATCTGTGCACATGCTCATTTGTTTATTCAACCAATATTGACTGAGCGGTTACCATATGCTGAGAATACAAGAGGGAATGAATCAGACAAAAGTCCCCCACTCGATGGAATTTACAGTTTGGCTTTGGGCTTTTTGTTTGCAGTTGGGTTAAAGCAACATTTTCCAATCGTAGCGCCCCAAGAGGGGCTTCCTAAATAAAGGGCTCAGGGTCACAAAGTTTGAGAAATGCTTTATACCGATCTCACAGTCCTCCTGGGCCTTGGAGAAGCATGAGATTCATGAGTACGGTAAGTCCCTCAGGAGTCGTCCAGCAAAGAAGCCTAATTAACTTTGCTCAAGTCCAAGTTCCTTTTACCTACTTGATCTTTTTTTTGTTATTGTTGTTTTCAGATTTTTTTTGACGATGCAATCTACATAAATAGGGCTTCCCAGGGTATTATTTTATTAAGACTTATTTATTTGCCAGTTAGAATGGGTGGTGTTGGGTTGGAGAGAGCTTCCATCTGCTGATTCACTCCCCAAATGGCCACAATGACCTATGCTGAGCCAGGCCAAAGCCAGGAGCCTGGAACTCCATCTGGGTCTCCCACATGGGTAACAGGAGCCCATGCTGGACCATCTGCTTCTGCTGCTTTCCCAGGTGCATTAGCAGGGAGTTGGAATGGAAAAGGGGCAGCTGGGACTCTAACACCAGCACTTCGATCTGAGATGCTAGCATTTCCCAGCCATTGCTTAACTAGCTGAGCCCCAATACAGCTTCCTACTCTTTTTTTTTTTTTTTTTTTTTTGACAGAGAGACAGAGAAAAAGGTCTTCCTTCCGTTGGTTCACCCCCAAAATGGCCACTGTGGCCGGCACTGCACCGATCCGAAGCCAGGAGCCGGGTGCTTCCTCCTGGTCTCCCACGGGGATACAGGCGCCCAAGCACTTGGGCCATCCTCCACTGCCCTCCTGGGCCACAGCAGAGAGCTAGACTGGAAAAGGAGCAACCAGGGCTAGAACCCAGTGCCCGTATGGGATGCCAGCGCCACAGGTGGGGGATTAGCCAAGTGAGCCACTGCGCCGGCCCCAGGCTACTACTCTTTAATCCAGAGACTAGGTTAAAGACTGAAAAATATTTAAGTAACACAGAATTAAATATTAAATAGAATTAAATATTTATTAGATCTTTCTAAGCTTTAAAACCTCTAATAGAAAAAAAACTAAGAAAAACATATTTTTAATGAGAATGAAAATATTAAATAGACTAGAGAAAATCAGAATTAAACGTAATGACATGGGGCAGTATTGTGGCATAGTGGGTAAAGCCATTGCCTGCAATGCCTGTATCCCACATTGGTGACAGTTCAAGTCCCGGCTGCTCCACTTCTGATCCAGCTCTGCTAATGCACCCAGGAGAAGCAGCAGAAGATGGCCGAAGTCCTTGGGCCCTGCATCCACATGGGAGACCCAACAAAAAGCTCCTGGCTCCAACCTGGCTCAGTCCTGGCTGCTGTGGCCATTTGGGGAGTAAGCCAGTGGATAGGAGATGTATGTCTCTCTCTCTCTCTCTCTCTCTCTCTCTCTCTCTCCCCCCTCCCTCCCTTCCTCTCGCTCTTCCTCTCCCTTCCCCTCCCCTTCTCTTTCTCTGTAACTCTGCCTTTCAAATAAATTTTTTTAAATGTAATGACAAAGAAGTGTATTGCCATGGTCTTTAAACCATTCATTTTTTTAAAAAAGATCTATTTATTTATTTAAAAGAGTTACAGAGGCAGAAGCACAGAGAGAGTGAGTGAGGAAGGTCTGCCATCTGCTGGTTCACTTCCCAGATGGCCACAACGGCCTGAGCTGCACTGATCTGAAGCCAGGAGCTTCTGCTGGGTCTCCCCTGAGGGTGCAGGGGCCCAAGAACTTGGGCTGTTTTCTACTGCTTTCCCAGGCCGTAGCAGAGCGCTGGATCAGAAGTGGAGCAACTAGGACTTGAATCGGAGTGCATATGGGATGCCAGCACTGCAGGCAGCCCCAAAACATTCATTTAAAATAGGTGTTCCCTGGCATCTCACGCTGTAGAGGATCAGTTTATATTCACTGATTGTCCAGTGATAAATAGACAAAGACTGTGAAAAATAGTTCACACTTAAGCAAATTTTAAAAAGTAAATACCAGACAGAAAAAGGCAAGAATTTGCAAAAATGTCATTGCGGCAGTTGGGCGCCTCCAGCTCCAGTGTCCATCTCCATCCCTGATTTTCCCCTGAAACGGTCCCTGCCTTTGGTCTTCCCCATCCGTGGAAATGCCTATCCCCTTTTTCCTGCTCTCAGCCCAAAAGCCTTGGAGCCATTCTCAACTCTGCGTTCTCTCTCTGTCTGTCTGTCTGTCTCTCTCTCTCTCTCGGCCTCAGCCAGCATGTGTCTCCCTAGGATATCCCAGCAGCCTCTGCCACCCCTCCTTCCCTTCCTCACACACTCTGTCCCAGCCATACTCTCTGCCCCGGGCCTTGGCACCAGCTGCTCCTCTGGCCACAGCAGCCTCGCAGCACCCCACAGCTGACCCCTCCTATGGTGAAGGTCCCCTCTTGGCCCTCCCCAGCCACTCCGCTCCTCCCACTCTCAGAGGTCTCTGCCACCCGCAGGGACCTTGGGTCACCCCCTCCTCCCATGTGTGCACTGTGTGTTTACATTTTTCTTGCTGGAATGTACGAGGCCAGAATTTTCCTGTTTCTTTTGAACACTTACATAAGCCCAACAGGTAGAACGGTGCTTGGCACATAGTAGGCCCTCAGTAGATGTTGGTGGAATATACGCCCGCTGGCCTGGACCCCAGACCAGGGAGCAGGCAGCCTCTGGGGCTGGGGAAGGGCGTGCTGGTCTCCAGCCCCCTCGCAGGAGGGAGATGGGGAGAGGTTGACATGAGCCCTTTGATTTTGAGAAGGGGGTTTGGTTGTGCTTCCATTTTGCCTTCTCAGGAGCGACATCTTCAAGTCCGTGTCTTGGCAGAGCCCGGCTCACATAGTGGGTCAGGACTGAGGCTGGCAGCAGACAGTGGCTCCACAGGGCCCTGGAGCACCAGTCTCCAGCTCTGGGCCTCTCAGCTCAGGGTCGCACAAGACCTCCCTCGGCTCCCTACTGTCCCGGGCTCAGGGGTCCTGACACAGGAATCCAGGGTGATGTCAATTCAGGTGTCAGGTCTGAGACGCATGGTGGGGTGGGGAGTGCGCCACCCACGCCCTCCCCAGGCCAGAGGCTGGGGCTGAAGCTCCCTCTGGGGCCCTATGCCAAGGCAGGTGGGTGGCTCAACTTGGCTCTGACCCCCTGAGTCCCATCATCCGTAAGTGCCTGGAACAGAGACCCAGAGAGACTGCCTGCAGAGCAGCGCCTCAGGGCATCAGGGGACCCAGCCCTTATAAAGATGCTGCCTCCTCAACTCTGTGGGTACCAGAAGCTCAGCTCTCCTCACTGCAGCCCATACCAGGCACAACCAGGCCAGGGCCTGATCCCTGGCTCTGGGACCACATCAGGGACTTGCCCACCACCCCCCATCTGCCCTGAGAGAGCAGCAACGGGGTCATTCAATCAGCAGAGGATTGGGCTGCTGCCTGGCCTGGGGGCCCAAGCAGGAAAAGCCCCACCCCCACCCCCACCCGCCCCCCCAGGCTCCTGCCTTTCCTGCTCCACTGGGTTGTCACTGGGCTGCCTTCACTATGGAGACTGGAGTTCTCCCCGCCCACCCACCATGTCGCTCAGAGGATTGTGGGTGTGGCTCAGAGTTGGCAGCAGGGAGGAAGGGGTGGGGGAGCCAGGGTCCAAGAACTAAGACTCCAAAGCTGCTGCTCTCAGCATAGGAAACGAAGCCTCTGTGTTGCTCCTGAGCCTGCAGAGCTGCGAGAAGACCCTGTGTGTGACCCCCACCCCTACCCCATGAAGGGGACCCTGGAGCTCAGAGGGGCCATTCCGTGAGGGCCACTGCCAGGTCCTGAGCCCGGCTGGGGCTGGCCGAGGTCTGTGGAAGGGGCCTCGGCCTGACCCACCTGCGCACCTGTCAGAGGCTGGGGCTTCCCTCTGCTTTGCACTTAGCTAAGTCCTGGTCTCTGCCCCAGGCTGCAGCCAGTAGGCTGCCTGCCCTGGTTCAGAGCAGCAGAGGCTGTGGCTGTGTGTGCACACACCCGTGCACAGACAGGCCAGGGACACCTGGCAGGGGTACAGCAAGGCAGGGCAGCAGCGCCCCAGAGGCCCAGGGTGACCCACCGGGGCGTTCGTCTCCTGAAGATCCCTGGACACTGTCCCCAGAAGCAGGAGCGTGCCCCAGGTCACTCTGAGGAGCCTCAGAATGGTAGCGGCTCTGTGCAGAGGACCTGGTGCTGGCGCAGAAAACGCTCCCCGCAGAGCAGCTGTCACAGCCCTGGCAGTGGGTGGAGGGACACTTCCCAGGGCCTTGCCCTGCTGCTGGGGGTGGGGGTGGGGTCTTCCCACCCTTACAGCCACCTTCCACGAGGTGAGGGGACCACCACGGGCTTGGTACCCCCAACACGTGTGCTTATTTGGGCTCAGAATTGCTCCCCCATAATGGAGTCCTGCAAACTACATTTCCCAGGCTCCCTTGCAACTGGCTTCCTGTTGGGTTGGCTGCTGGGAGCACTGGCGGGAGATTGAGGGGAAACAAGGGAGAAGCTCTGGACGCTGGTGACCCCAGCCTTCCCCTGTCCCTCTTGCCAGTGGCTTCCTGCTGGGGCCCGCCCACCCCTGTGGCTTTCAGCTCTTGCTGTGCCACTGCACTCCTTGCCTGTGCTCATGCTGTCTGTTGAGCTCCCTGGATGGGATTCTTTTCCCTGCTTGCACCCGTTGCACTTAGCTTCACTGCTTGCTTTCTCCACTTCTGTTGTCGGACAGAATAGAGGACAAGCCTGCAGGGAGAGCTGCTCCAAGCCCAGTGCCAGCAGGGGCCCTGGCAAGAAGGAGCTGCGTGAGTGAACCTCAGTCTCCTCTCCTGTAAAGTGGGGTTAATGGCAGGTTAACGGGGTTAATGGCAGGTTAAACACACACTGCTTCCCATCTCCCTCCCTGGGTGCTGGGGTGAGCAGAGGCCCCTCCAGGGTTGGGTCAGGGCCGTTCTAGCTGCGGCTCCAGGGCCGCGCTGCTTCTCCCGCCCCGACCCTGCCACGGGGGCCTGGCCAGGCACTTGCAGCCTCTGTATCTCATCTCCTGTCAGGGGCGGGTGTCCGGCCGGTGCACTGACAGCATGGAGACTTGCTTGGTTCTGAGCAGACCTGCCTCCCACCGGGAGGCCGGCAGCAGCTGCTCTGGAATGTGCTGGATCTTTCCCCCTCAACCCCACCCCTCCCATCCTCACACACCTCCCCCTCCTGGTGTCCGCAGGCCCCCCCACCCTGTAGTCCTGGATTCACTCCTTTGAAACATGAATGACTTCAGTAAGGTCTAAGCCCGAGAGCAGCTGGCCTGGGGGAGAGCAGAGAGAGGACCGTGTGGCTTTGTGGCACGGGGGACACACCCAGCCTGTCCCTCACCCGGGCTAGCCACAGACACAATGGCACTCTGGTCCTGAAAGAGGTGCTGTCTCCGGACCCCACCTGTGCAGGAATGGGGTCCCTTGAGGGCCGTGGGGATGATGGAGGTGACGAGTGTGCAGTGTGTGTCGGCACGTGGGCGCTCGGTGAGGACTGGTGTGGCTTTTGTCACTGTCACTGCTGCTGCTCCTTTCACCAGGACCCGTACCATGGCCACCACCGCTACTGGCAGGTGCGTGTGGACAGGGACCTTCCAGGGAATCGAGAGAGGTGTCAGTGGAGAGGCTGCCCGCTGGGGTGGTGCTGAACCCCACAGACCCAGTGAAAGCCCAGGGCCGGGCCGGGGCGGGCAGGAGCAGGGGAGGTGCACCTGCCCCTTGGGGTTTTGGCCTCCGCCAAGTTGGCAATGGCTTCCTTTCCACAAAGTCTCCACCTCTGGCTGCCCTTGTCTGGCTCCTGCTCTGATGTCCGGACTCTGTGAGGATGGGCACCTGGGGCCCAGCGGCCAGCCATGCCCTCCACCTGCAGGGAGCCCAGGGAACCAGGCTGAACTTGCCTTGCTCCACCCTCAGTGAAAGCTCTCTGGAAGGGGGAAAGAGGAGAGTGAGACCCGAGGACATGGGAACTGGGTGTCTGGTGCCCCGCAGCCGGCTCTGCTCGCCATCCACCCCTGCAGGCTCCCTCACCTCCGCCCTCCTCTTTGGTGTGCTCTGTCCAGAGGCCTCCTCCAGGTCACCTTAGCCACCTGCCCATGCAACCCCCCTTCCATCCTGCGGCAGACAGTTCCATCCGAGGCTAACGTGGCGACGCCATCCCCAGCTCCCCACCCTCAGGGCAGGCTTTTGGAGTGCGGCCCACTCTCTAACTTGTCATTCGAGGCCCTTCTTGGGTTGGCGTTGATGCCGTCATTCGCTGCAGGTGTCTCTCCAGGCCCTCCTTGCTGTTCGCAGACGAAGGGCAGTGCCTCGGGCCTCGCCTCTGCTCCCAGATGCCAGCCCTCTGGAGCACCACCCCGCCCTTCTTGGCTCAGATCCTACCCATTCTCAAGCCACTTAAAAAGGTTGCTTTGACCCAAAGTGCCTCTGGCATGGATGTCAGCTCTCCTTGGCCTCCTGCTTCCTTCTTGCCTCCCTCTTACATGAGGGTTTCCCTTCTAATGGAGAGGTTTGTAAACAAGCCTTATCTCTCCTTGGGCCGGAAAGATCCCAGAAGGCAGGAACCAATGGGGGTCGATTCATCTCCAAGTCTGCAGCACGGGCCTGGATGGAGGAGGGATACACAGCATTGGGCACGGCTCAGACACGCACACACCTGTTCTCAGATACAAGCCAGGTATAGCTGGCCTCCATAGCTTCCATGGAACAAGCCTCCCAAGATTGTTCTCCTGCTTGCAATCCTGAGAGTTGGCTGGGTGGCTCTGCTGCAGGCTTTGGGGTTGTGTTGAAGGGGAGGGGGAGAGGGCTGGGCTCCCATGGGGTTGACTGGGTTGATCTCTAGGCCGTAGGTTGGCTCCAGGTCTGTTCCAGGTACCCAGATCAAGGACACAGCAGTCTTGAAGCAGCCATCTGAGACCAGCTCATTGCATGGTAATGTCACAGGGGCATAAGTAATATTAGGCCAGCCCAGCGAGCTGTTTAAAGCCTCTGCTCACGTCACAAGCATGAATTTCCACTGCTCAAAGCAAGTCTCAGAGCCAAGCCTCACGGCAACGGGTCAAGGAAGTATGCCGCACCCCTTGAAGCAGGAAGGACTGCGAAGTGCGGGACCAAGTGTGACTGCACAGCAAGGGAGCAGACACTGGGTGTGGGGTTCTGGAATAAAAAGCCACACGCCATGGTCTGCTGTCTCCCAGACAGAATAAGCCACGCACCGGTATCCCACTCTCTCTCTGCTTCTGTTTTCTCAGCAGGAAAATGAAGACGACAGCAATGCTTTTCCCAGAGGGTTGTGTGAGGTTTAATAGACTTAAGATACAGGTCTGTGCACTTCCTGGTGTGTGCTGAGCACCCAATATAAGAAGTAAGCGGCTACTGCTATAATTACTGCCACTATCATCATAACATCATCACCATCATTACATAGTGAGGCATCAGTTGCATTCCTCACACAGCCTCCTGGCCCCAGGGTAGACACGGGTGCACATGAGCAGGTTTGCATGTACACCAGGGTCACAGGCTGGCAGCCCACTGGCTGAGTCTGCCTGTGCCAAATTTGGTTTGACCTGTGCAACTGGAGGCATTTTTACAGAAAAAAAAATTTCTGGGATTATCTTCACAGGTGATAAATACAGTTAAGGGAGTAGATAACCTCTCCCAAAGAGAGCGCATGGGATCCAAAGATGGGAGGGCCCAGGTAAAGCATGGAGCCCTTGGCATTCAGGCCTCCCCTAAAAGACTGCATGACTGAGAATGAAACGCCAGGAAGGGAGGGGGAGGAGGTGTCCAGGGCAAGGAGGGGCAGGGGTCAAGGGCTGCAAGGACCCCAAAGCCCATGAACTCGATTTAGCAACAAGGAGGCCCCGGGGACGTTGCTGGGGGGAAGTTTCGGAGGAGCAGAGGCATAAACGGGATTATAGGGGATCCACAGAGACGTGGAAAGAGTGAGGGAAGCCAAGTCTTCCAAGAAGATTGGGTGGGGAAGAGGAACGAGGGAGCATGGGCTAGGGTGGGGACTAAGAGGAGTTTCCTGAAGGCAGGAGAGCTTCCACAGGTGGAAATACTGGTGGGAACGACCCAGGAGGCAAGGAAGTTAGGGAAGAGGAGATGATGGCTTGGAGGGGGGTGTGGAAAGGGAGCCGAGTTCGGGTGAGGTCTCCTCCCTAGAAAGGAAAAAAGACACCCGCTTCAGTGGGGCCAGCTCGGGGTGGCCGCTGGGTGGGTCTGGGGCTCATGTATTCATTCAACTGGTGTTTGTTGAATAACTACCACTTTCACTCTAGACCTAGCAGAGAGGCGATAACCAAAATAAACAAGAAGATTGATTTCTTAGACCATGATAAGTAAAATCCCAGGGGAGTGGAGAGCTCTGAGGGTGTGGGCTGCAGTGTGGAGCAGGCTGGTCATGGCAGGCCTCGGGAACACGTGCCGGTCAGCCAGAGGCGGAAGGCATGAGCGAGCGGTCGCTGCAGGAGGCACCTGGGAAGGGCATCCCCTCCTTGGAGGCAAGACTACCCGGGGGCCTGGGACACGTGCAGGAGGAGCAGCATGTGTGTGCTACAGTCGGCACCGAGGGTGGGGGCCGTGCTCCGAGATGAGGCCACACGGCCACTGGGGGACTTCAAGACCGCGGTCAGGCCATCAGCTTGAACTCAAGGGGAAATGAGTCGCTGCGGGGGCACAGCGACTGGCATGATGCCGCCGATGGCAGAGGGGCCCCTGTGGCTGCTCTGTCGAGGACAGACTGAGAGCGTGGGGTGCAGAATGACAGAAGGAGGGAAGTCAACCACACTGCAAAGCTGCTGCCGTTCGTGGTGGGAGGCGGAAGTCTCCGTTTCCCAGGTGGGGAAGGTGGGGGCGGGTGGAGATGCAGAGTGCATTTTCACAGGTTGAGTTTGATGTGTCTGTTGGACACCCCGGTGCTGACACCGAGTAAGCTGTGGTGTAGCAAAGTCTCGAACCAGTTGAGGAGCTGTCGATCTGGGAGTCGTCATTGTCTGTTTAAAGCCGTGAGAGTGACAAAGAGAAGGGCTTCAGAGACAGCACCCTGGGACCTTCCAGTGTTAGGCAGTTAAGGGGAGGAGGTGGAAGGAGCCTAGGAGACTGACAAGGAGGCAACCGGTGAGCGGGAGGCAGCCGGAAGCTGAGGGGAGAGCTGTTTGGAAGGAGGGCTGGGCTGGGTGCGGCAGGTGTGGCAGGTGCAGCAGGTAGGATGAGACCTGAGCTAGCAACCTGTGAGCTGCTGCGATTTTGACAACAGGCGTTCAGAGGCTGGCCCCTGGGGTGGACCCTCTGGATCTTTCAGGACCCTGCTCTGCCTTCCAGATCAAATGGAAAGATGCACGCACTCGTGCCCTGCACAGGGGCTGTGCCCTAAGTGCCAGAGCATCTGGTGGGCTGCACCAAGCATGAGAAAGCTGGTACCGGGGTGTGCAGAGGGATCCTGGGCCTGCCCCACCCCCGCCATCCTGCTCAATCCCCGGGAGGAGCAGGTGCAGCGCTGGGGCCGGTCAGTCCCACCATCCCTCCAGTCCTGTTCTCCTCTTAGCAGATGAGCCCAGCTCCCCCAAGAAGCCCAAGAGCACCCCTGAGCCAGAGCATCATGCCGTGCAAGAGGGCGCCACCTCGCCCCTGGCCTCCGAGTGGACCTCGGTGAGGATCAGCCCTGGGGAGGATGTGGCTGGGCAGGACGTACTGGCCGTGTGTGTCCTGGTCACCAGCGAGGACAGCAGGTACGATCAGGCTGTGTGGGCTCGGGGCAGGGCTGGGGCTGGAGGAGCGGTCAGCACGGGGATCTGATGTTCTCACCACACACTTGCACCTCTGTGTGTGTCCTGTCTCATCCGTCAAGTGGGGACAATTTCACAGGCAGCTTGAAGACCAAGCATGAATGGATGCAGGTGAAGTGTGAAGAGCGAGGTCCAGTGCACAGTTGGTTCTCTAGGGAAAGACTCGGATCCCACCATCTCCTCCCCAGGAGGCAGGTGTCATGCAAAGTGGGTGTCAGCCATCACAGATGGGGGTGCTTGGTGATGGGCAGGGCAGGAACATGACACCCAAAGCCCGGTGCCTGGGGGAGGAGCGGGGGCTGCTTTGTTCCACCTGCGTGCATCAGAGCCACCTGGACTGGGGATTCGCAGTGCAGACTCCTGCTCGTCTGGGGGTGCAGTCAGCAGCAGGGCGGAGTCAGGCCTCCTGCAGACACACGGACCGCGTTCACAAGGCCAATGCCAGTGGGTGCTGAATGCTTAGTGTCCAGTAGCCCTGAGGCTGTGGTGGTGACCAGCGTAAGGCCCATTCTCTCACGGAGCTTTCACCAGATAGGGGGGCAAGGAAACCATTAACGAGAAAAATACACGCGGGGGCAAGGTCGAGAAAGGTGAGAGGAGGGTTTGAGGAGCCTCCCTAAAGGCCGTGGGGACTGTGTGTTATGAACGAGCTCTGCGTGGATTTCAAAAAAGTTTTGCACCAGAACAAGCTTGTCTTTCAATTCCATTTTCCAAGAGCTTTTTTTTTCCCTCTCTTAATTTGAGAGGCAGAGAAAGAGAGAGAGAGAGACAGAGAATTCTCCCATCTGCTAGTTCAAATGCCCGCAACAATCAGAGCTGGGCCCAGGGCTGGAACCAGGAGCTACGAACTCAATCCAGGTCCCCCACGTGACTGGCAGGGACTCGCTGGGCCTCCCAGGGTCTGCTCTGGCAGGAAGCTGGGGGCAGGAGTGGAGCTGAGATGCAGACCCAGGCTCCCTGTCATGGGATGCAAGCATCTTAACTGTTCGATCAAATGCCCAGCCCTCTGCAAGCTGTTTAAAGTGCTCTCATATGATAAGGAATCAGGGATTAGGGCTGGTGCTGTGGCTCAAAGGTTAAAGCCCCAGCCTGCAGCACCAGTTCGAGTCCTGGCTGCTCCACTTCTGATCCAGCTCCCTGCTAATGTACCTAGGGTAGCAGTGCAGGATGGCCCAGGTCCTTGGGCCCCCACACCCATGTGGGAGACCTGGAGGAGGCTCCTGGCTCCTGGCTTCAGCCTGGCCCAGCCCCAGTCCTTGTGGCTGTTTGAGAGATCAGGAGTGGAAACCAGCCCCCAACAGAGTGAGCCTGCCATTCATTCCACCCATGACTGTGGGCCAGCAGCTCAAGCCAGGCTCAGCTGGGCCATCCTGGCTCTGGCAGCTCCCGGGTGTGTCTGGGCAGCTGGGCAGTGTCCTGCTTCTGGGGCACAGCTGGCTGTGAGGCAGGTGGCAGCTGATTACTGGGCTATGGGTCCTTCATCCTCCACCCAGCAACCCAGGCTTCTTCCCATGGCCTTAATGGAAAGAGGGGAGCCAGGCAAAGCTTGGCACTGCATGGTGCTGTTCTCCTTGTACCTGATTGTCCACACAGGTCACATGGCCAGTCCAGATTCAAGAGGTGGGGAAGTAGACTCCGCCTTTGATGGGAGTAGCTGGAAAAATCCCATTGCAAGGAAGAATGATTGCAACCTTTGTTGCAAAGAACCCAGGCCAGCCCCTCTGAGGTGGTGCAGGGCCAGCTGGAAATTGGTTAACAGGAAGGGAGAACGAGAGTCCCAGAGGTAACAGGAGCTGGCACACTGGTCCCGGGCAGGAGTGAGCTGGGGATCCCAGCAGTAACCTAAGGTCGCCATGGCCAGCGCACAGCACAGGGCAAAAGGAGGAAGATCACACCCAAAAGGAGGGCTGTGAGACATTTACTGCTTATCCCATGTAGGAATGAAGGGGGCTTTGTCAGCCCAACAGTGACAGCTCATCTGTGGCTTTCACAGGTCAGCAGGCCTAGGTGTAGAGTTTGGCAAGGGTGGGCAGGGGTGGAGGCAGGACACCGGGGGTGGGGGTGGGGGTAGCTGGTGGCCCCAGGACAGGGAGAGCACAGAGACAGATTTCCTGATGGACCAAGTATGGGGCTGAGAGAGGATGCGAAGGCGGCTCCTGGAGCTTGACAGGAGTCCCTGGGCTGGGGTGGGGGTGGGGTGAGGTGGGGTGTCATTTCTCCAGTCGAGTTGTGGGAAGCATGTCAGGGAAGATGCAGCCGAGGTTCTGCTGAGGGTGCGATGTTGACACCTTGGTGCAAACGTCAAGTCAGCAGGTCAAGAGGTGAGGCCGCTCTGAACAACCAAGCTCATGGACAGAAACCGGAGAAGAGCAGGTGTGGAGCCAACGCGGAGGCTGGGCTGTGGACAACTGGTTCTCCCATCCGCACTTGTGCAGACTCTGGAACAGGGCTCGGAGCTGTGTTTTAGCAAGTCCCACAGGTGCCTGCGCACGCACGTCTGTGCGGGTCTCCTCCCTGCAGCTCTCTCTCGGCAGTGACCAGGAGGGAAACCAGGTGGAAACCTGCTCTAGGTCACACAGCCGCCAGAACCCCCAGGTCTCCATCAGACAGGACGGTGCCCGTCCTAAGTGGCAGAAGCCACAAATACAGATGCGCCAAGGCCTCTGAGGCCAGGCTGAGGCCCGCCAGCTGGGATATGAGCCCCTGTCCCTGTGGCCGCCCGGCGCTGTGCATTTGCAACTGTCCACAGAGGGGCTGTCCACACGCATGGGGCTCCTGGCTGCTGGGAGCCTCAGTGATTATCCATACAGTGGGCGTCACCCGCGTCACACACCCACCACTGGCACCAGTTGGTGAACAGCACTGCGCCAGCCTTGGGCACTGGGCTGGATAGAGCCTGCCGAAGCAGGCGGACACATGAGGGTGCTGATGGGATGAGAGGAGGCATGCTGGGTCCCTGTGCACGGAGAGAGAGCAAGAGTGTGTAGAGTCACAGAAATGTCACTGCCCACCCTGGAACTGTCTGTGGGTAGCTCTCCGCCTAAGCCCGCCTGCCTCCACCCCTGCCAGCGAGTTGGGGCCACATCAGACCAGGCCCTTCCTCCCTTATTCTGGGAAGTCTTTCCACCCTCCCTACCCCCGCTGTGCTAGGGGAAAGGGGCAGTTAAATGCCTGAGGTTTCAGGATCAAGCCCCTAACACTGCACTATATCCACCCTGTGGCGGGCGAGGGCGAGGGCAGCCTCAGCTCCCCAGGCTTTCCTGGGTGCCCTCCATCTGCTCTGGTCCACGCCTGTCTCAGTCTGTGGGGACAGACACGGCTGAAATCACAGGCCTGCAGAGCCTGAGGGTCCCCACTCCCGGTGCAACAGAGCTGGTGCCCACAAAGGGCAGTGAGGGAGGGACCCGGCCCAGCCTGTCCCTGGCCATGTGACTTTTCCCTCCGTGCCTGTCTGGGTCCAGAGTCCCTCTCATGAGGATGCGTTGTATCAAATGCGGGCCCTCTCTCACAAACGGGTTTTACCGTAGTCACCCCTGTTAAGACCCCATCTCTCAATGCAGTCCTGTTCTGTGGATGAATAGGAGTGGGGGACCCCACTGGCCCGGCCTCTGGACACCCGGGTCAGCTGGAGCAGGGGCCAAGGAGGCCCCGTGTAGGCACATGTTGGGTAGAAGGACTCCGGGTTCCCGGCTCACTTCCCTCCTTTCTCCCTCCAGCTCCGACACAGAGTCTGACTGTGGCGGCAGTGAAGCCCCCAGCGTGGAGCTCCGTGCAGAGAGACCCCCGCAGCCCAAGCCGGAGCCTCCACCGAAGCCCCTGAGCCGGCACGTCTCCCTGAGGGAACCCCTGACCAGGGCGGTCTCGCCGCACAGTCCTGAGGAGTCCCACGCGGTGCACGGTGAGCAGAGAGCATCCCTGGGTGGAGGCCCAGGTGACAGCAGGGCCAGCCCCCAGGCCCAGAGGTGGTGGGCATGGGATCTCCGAGGAGTGGGGTATAAGGAAGGCACGGGCGGGGGGGGGGGGGGGTGTCCCGACCGAGGCCTGGCTTCCTTGTCCATGAGACTCGTACAGGAGGACGTCGGAGGAGCCTGGGTGGTGCTGTGTCTGGAGTGGGTAGAGATAGCCGGCCTGCCTCCCACCGTCCCCTGTAGTCCCTGGGGGAAGGGAGCTGGGCCCTGGGTGGCACGGTCTCCCCAGGCCACCTGGGTGCAGATCTCACAGGGGCTCCTGCCCAGTACCACATGCACTTCCAGTGTAGCCCTGTCACCGCCCCTCTGCCCCCAGGACCCCGTGCAGGTGAGCAAACAGACGCATGTTCTCCAGACAGCTCCTGCCCCTGAGCCCCGCCTGCTTAGAAGTACTTGTCCTGAGCTGCCCAGCTTGTCTGAAGAAACGTGGCCTGGAATCCATGGCTCTGATCATTCCACAACAGCTTGGGACTAAACCATGCGACTTGGGGGAGTGCCTGGGACAAACAAGCACCAACCCTATCAGTACCAACAGCCTGAGCCCTAGAGAGCTTTAAAGCAGCTGGTCCAGCACTGCCCTCTGGTGGCCAAGGACAGAATTTTCACCCCTCCTCAGGAATGATGTCTTCCATAATTTTCATATGTATTATCTTGACATATTTTGTGTGTATATATATATATATTTAAATCACAGAAACCTCTCATATGAGCCTTTTTTCAAAATGACAAGTGATTACCAGAAGAGAGGGAGGAAGGGAATATTGTATCTTTAGAATTGTAATGTACACACCATATTAAATATGTTTTAAAAAGAAAGAAATGGAGGGGGCGGGGGACAATGGTCATTGGAACACAGTCGTTAAGTGCCATGTGTGAGTTGTCCAAACTGGCTCGGCAGCAGAGGCAGGAGCAGAGCACGGGCCCTCACCCAAGGGGTCCTGTCCTGCCCTGGCACCTGCTCCATCTCCCAGGGCTCCCACCTCCTCCTCACACAGAAGCCTGCCTGCCTCTCCTCCATCTCCTCCATCTCTCCCCTCTCCACACCTGCCAGGGGGTGTTTCGGAAACTTCAGAAACAAGGCACGAGACAGAGCCCTGTGCCTGTGTCCGTGCAAAGCAAAGCCTCAGAGTCAGGGCTGACAAAACAGGCTCAGGAGGTGGGGGCCCCGAGAGGCAGACCACAGTCCTGAGCAGCCAGTGTGGCAAAGGAGACCACGGCAATCACTGCATCGCCCAGCAGGGAAAACTACAGGGGATCAGGGCCAGGACCCCTGGGGATGGGACAATCCCAGGTGCTCAAGTCCTGTATGTGAAACGGCCGAACATCTGCTCGTGCATGTCCTCCCATAGAGGTTTTTTTAAAAAAGATTTATTTATTTATCTGAAAGAGTTACAGAAAGGCAGAGGCAGAAAAAGAGAGAGAAGTCTTCAATTCATTGGTTCACTCCCCAGCTGGCCACAATAGCCGGAGCTGCTCACATCCGAAGCCAGGAGCCAGGAGCTTTTCCAGGTCTCCCATGTGGGTGCAGGGGCTCAAAGACTTGCGCCAGCTTCCACTGCTTTCCCAGGCCATAGCAGAGAATGGGATTGGAAGAGGAGCAGCCGGAACTCAAACCAGTGCCCATATGGGCTGCTGGCACTGCGGGTGGTGGCTTTGTCCACTATGCCATAGCGCTGGCCCCCCTTCCATAGACTTTAAGTCACTTCTGGTTGACTCATAATGCCTACTACAAAGTCAGTGTTGTGCCAACAGTGTTGCACTAGACTGTTTAGGGAATAATGTCAAAGGGAAAAATCTGTACAGGTTCAGTATGACAGCAAATTTTGTTTTAAAGATCTACTTATTATTTGAAAGTCAGAGTTACAGAGAGATGGAGAGATGGAGAAAGGAGATTATATATATGTGTGTGTGTGTATATATATATATATAGAGAGAGAGAGAGAGAGAGAGATTCCATCTGCTGGTTCCCAAGGGCCACAGCTTCCAGAGATGAGCCAGGCCAAAGTCAGGAACCTGGAACCCCATCTGGGTCTCCCACATGGGTCCAGGGGCCCAAGCACTTGGGCCATCTTCTACTGCTTTTCCCAAGCCATTAGCAGGGAGCTGGATTGGAGGTAAAGCAGCCAGGACACAAATCAGTGCCCATATGGGATGCTGGTGTTGCAGGCTGTGGCTTTACTGGCTACCCCACAGTGCTGCCCCTGAATATTTTCATCCTGCAGTTGGTTGACTCCCTGATGCAGTACCAGCAGATGTGGGAGTATCCTGGTTTGCAGGAAGCCTGAGAGCAGGCACAACTTTCCCCATGCAGAACCCTACAGGAAGAAAGCTCATGATACAGATCGGGTCTTAAATGACTGCTGTCTCTCCTAGCGCCCCACGCTGGAAGATGGGGGCATGACATCAAACGTGACCGTGCGGGCAGCTGTCCCAGGAGAATGTGATTAAATGGGGAAACTGAGGCAGTGTGGGCGAAGCACTTCCTTCCTGATGGGCCCACTTAGATCTAGAATGAAATGTAGAGAAGTTGATCAACTGCATGAGTGTTAAGTAATCCTTTGCTGCTTTCATCCCCGTCACTCGTGGTTTCATGATGGATAGGCCGGCCACGTGGTCGAGTTTAAAAGCTCTAGCGTAGGCCTAAGTGCTGTGTTCTGTGTTGCCTGTTATGGTAATCCCATCACTGTCCAAATAATGCTTCATCAACCACAGTTCTCGCCAGGATTCATGCCTCCCAGCTGGCTTTACAGAAGACCAGTGTTGCTTTTGAGTACTGATTTGTACAGCTATGCTCATAGCAGCATTACTCACAGCAGCCAATAGGGGGAGACAAAGCAGGTGTCCATCCACAGATGACTGGATACACAAAATGTGGTCTATCCAAACACTGGAGTGTTATCCAGCCCCAAAGAGGAATGAAATTCTGATCTGTGCTGAGACGTGAATGAACCTTGTGAAACAAGCCAGTCTCCCAAAGACAAATACTAGATAATTCCAATTATATGAGGTGCCCCAAGCAGCAAAATTCAGAGACAGGAAGTAAAAAGACTTGGTGTAGGGAGTGTGGAAGGAGTGCTCTATTCCAATGAGTACAGATCCACTTGGGGGGGGGGGGGGAGAAGATGGGAGGTGGATGGTCCTGATGTTTGCACAACAGTGAGTGAATGTGTGAAGGCACTGCCAAAGACTCACAAACAATGGAACTGAAAAATAAGCTTAGTTTAGGGCAAAAATATTGAAATCCATGCATAGGGTTTTTTTCATCATATGCACTTTCCATGAATTTTTTAAGTTGCCCCATATGAATGCCACTGAATTCTATTCTTTAAAAATGGCTTAAATGGTACTTTCTAGAAGATGTGCATCATTGGCACTAGTTAAGAAAAAAGATTTCTGAGACTACCTCAAGGAACCAATCACAGCCTTATCAAGGAACCAATCATAGCCTGAAAATTCTTTACCACAAAACACAGCCGAGGGGATGGCCTGAAGTGTAACTTACACCCCGCATTACAGAAGATGTCGAAAACCCATTGAGTTCAGTGGTTCTGAAAATCTCCTTGCAAAGATAGACAACCAGCTCCCTGCTGCTGGAGGTGCAGGGCCAGTGGGCCTAGGGTAGGGCCAAGGGTCTGCACTTCACGAAGCTGCCTGGTGCCTCCTCGCGGGTGGGCAGGTCCTGCACCGTGGGGCTCACGGAGGAGCAGCTTCCTGCAGGGCCTGCCTGGATGAATTAGTTGTAAAATGCACACCCCAAGCCACTATGTGACTTGCTCCAGGGCACTGGATTCCTGGACATAAGCCAATTAGATGTAGGAGGGCAGTCTGTCCCCAGATTGTTCTGACTTCGAAGGAGTGGTATTTCCATTTATGTTCCTGACAATAATTTGATAACGAGATGACCCAGTGGCATATGGAGGATGCTACTTCTTTGTGACAATAAAATGTCATCACACCATATGGCAAAATATCCTCTTAGGCCTTTTGCCTCAGGTCATGCACTAAGATCCCCAAAGTGCTCCTTTAAAATATGTATTTGAGGGGCTGATGCTGTGGCTACAGTGGGTTAAGCAGCCACCTGCAGTGCTTGCATCCTACATGAGTGCCGGTTTGAGTCCCGGCTGCTCCACTTCCAATCCAGCTCCGTGCTAATGCGCCTGGGAAAGGAGCAAAAGATCACCCAGGCCCTTGAGCCCCTGCACCCATGTGGGAGTCCTGGATGGAGTCTTCCACCTGAGCCAGGGCGGTGCAACCATTTAGGGAGTGACCCAGTGGGTGGAAGATCTCCCTCCCCCACCCCCTCCCTCTCCGTAACTGTTTTTCAGGGAGCCTGCCCTATTGCTGCTGCCCAGAATGGCTAGATTCAGTCATTTCTTCCCACCCTATTGTGGTGAAACGGCGCCAGTGATGAGGAGTCGCTCGTGAATTCTGTCTGTTTCTGATTGGTTCCACTCCCCCAAGTTAGAGACAGGAGAAGCCAGTCAAACTTCACGCAATCTTAGATTTTTTCTCGAGAAATGTCTTCATTGCGTGCTTAGTAAGTTAACTCTGCTCAGCAGGATCAGCTGTGCTTAAGGCCTGCTTGTTCCTTATGCAAAGCACCAGGCCTGGACAGCTTGGGGAGCACTACACGGAACCCCCGAGCCCATCACTGACGTCAGCTGCTTCGCCAAGGGCACACGGAGCGAGGAGCTGGCTGGCTCCCCCTTCACCCCTGGGCTCCCCAGGAGATAAGAGGGACGGTTCTTACAGACAGAAGCTGGGGCTGGGAGGAGCGTGTTCAGCTCGTGTCTAAGTTCCTGGTTGGCTGCGGTGCTTGTGGTCTTGCTTGGATTGGTCAGTGACACCATATTCTTTAGATAACTTCTGTGATGATCTGGTGGGCTGCAGCCAGTCTGGGGTACAAGCAGGTGGTAGTAACTTTCCGTCCCAGACCTGTAATTCTTGGAGAAGCAGCCCCAGGAGACAATCCCAGCCATCCAGGTGTTATCTGTTGCAGAAGCCAATGAGCTCATGAGTGCAGTGATTAGAACCTTGTAGGGCCAGCTGTGCCCTACTGGAGCCCCAGTGAGTGGTTGGTTGGCTATCAGAAGCCAGGGCGAGGATGCCGCAAGCTTAGGGGAGGAGGCTGGAGCTGGCCCTGATGGTGTCCAGGAGTCTGCATTCCGGGTGCTGCATGGAGATCTGTCCCAGCCCTGGGTCGGGAGCGAGTGGACAGGCGCCACAAGTGAGTGGTCCCCGTGCAATGGGGACACGGGGAGACCGTGCTGGGTGCCCATCTGCACAAGGCTGCTCCTCACGTCCCTGAGCTTGACTCGGAGCAGGTCAGTGGGACCGGGAACCCACCAGACACAGCAAGCACACTTGGAGTAAGAGAGGGAGCAGGAGCCAGGTACTGGTTACACCTGTACTCCACGGTGGAGTGAGGAGGAGGCGGGGAGAATGAGAGAGAGCATGGGACAGGCCAGGAGTCCTGCTTCAAACTTCCAGCCCTATCCTCCACCCGTCACTCCTGGTGTTGCTCTCCGTCCCCTCCTGGCCCCATTGAGTGGGCACTCAGATATGTTTCTCCCTCGGCCTCTCTCCCTGGCTGTGATGGAGGCACAGGGACCTGGAGCCAGAGCAGGAATCTGAGGCCCTGCCTGGGCACAGCGTGTGTTGGGTCCCACTGCCCATCCCCCATGCCCTTAATGGCCGAGGTCCCCCCCACCAATGGCCGAGGTCCAGCATCCTCTGCATGTGATGGTCAGTCTGCTCAGCCACTTCTAAAGTCCCGGCTGGGCAGACAGGCCTTTTGTACCAAGTGCCCGGTGTTGGACAAAACACGTTTCCATGTAAACCGAGGGCAGAGGTCACTGCAGTGGACAGTCCAGAGGCTCAGTGACAAGTGGTGTCCAAAAGGTTTGCCAGTCTTTGGGAGAAGAGGAGGCAGGAGGAGGACTTTCTTTTCTTTTTTAAGAAGATTTTATCTATTTATTTGAATGGCAGTGTTATGGAGAGACGGAGGCAGAGAGAGAGGTCTTCCATCTGCTGGTTCACTCCCCAAATAGCTGCAATGGCCAGAGCTGGGCTGATCCAAAGCCAGGAGCCAGGAGCTTCTTCCAGGTCTCCCACATGGATGCAGGGACCCAAGCACTTGGGCCATCTTCTACTGCTTTCCCAGGCCACAGCAGAGAGCTGGATCGGAAGTGGAGCAGCCTGGGCTCGAACCGGCGCCCATATACTGGCACTGCAGGTAGCGGCTTTACCCGCTATGCCGCAGAAGGTGGAACTTTGTACGATTTCCTGGCTTCCATCGGAGCTGCCCCAGTTTTATCTGCAGCACAGGAGGGCACTGAAGGGGTCATGAAAGGGGCTGGCGTTGTGGCACAGTAGGAAGCCCCCGCCTGCGAGCCAGCAGCCCCATGCTGGAGCGCCAGTGTGAGTCCTGTTGACCTTTAAAAGAAAAGGCTTCGTGGAAAAACAGAATTGAAAGATAAGCTTATTTTGTTGTAAAAAATTTTTCAAACCATTCATAGATTATTTCATCATCTGCATTTTCCATGAGCTTTTTAAGACGCCTCAGCTTAAACGAACCATTCTAGTAGAAATGAATGGGCCGGCGCCGCGGCTCACTAGGCTAATCCTCCGCCTTGCGGCGCCGGCACACCGGGTTCTAGTCCCGGTCGGGGCACCGGATTCTGTCCCGGTTGCCCCTCTTCCAGGCCAGCTCTCTGCTGTGGCCAGGGAGTGCAGTGGAGGATGGCCCAAGTGCTTGGGCCCTGCACCCCATGGGAGACCAGGAGAAGTACCTGGCTCCTGCCATCGGATCAGCGCAGTGCGCCGGCTGCAGCACGCCGGCCGCGGCAGCCATTGGAGGGTGAACCAACGGCAAAGGAAGACCTTTCTTTCTGTCTCTCTCTCTCTCACTGTCCACTCTGCCTGTCAAAAAAAAAAAAAAATGAATGAAAGTGTATCCATGCATGTCATATACATATGTACCCCTGTGTGCATGCAGACTATGTCTGCAGAGTTCATGCATGCACGTGAGACGGTCACTATCGATCACTAACTAGAAGGGTGGCTCACACGGAGACGTTTCTGCTGACCCAGGTCAGCCCTGTCCCATGGTCATAAACAAGTGATGAGTAGAGGAGGAGGAGGTGGGAGGTGCAGGGGATCAGGAGGGCTCCCCCAGGGGAGGAAGGGGTTCAGTCCGTTGGAGTCACTGTCTCTTGATTGTCGATAAACGGGCTCCAGCAGAAAAATCCCTGTTTCTGCCACACAATTAACAGACTCTTCCCCTCCCCCTTCTTCCCCACCCCATAGCTCTGCATCGGGCCAGAAGCTTCCAGTCTTCAACGCCAAGCCAACAGCCACACTGGAGAACATTCCAGTCCAGTGAGTCAGGAGCTGTCGGGGGCTGGGCTTTGGCTAATTCTCCCAGGCACTGCTCTCATTCCTTACATGGTGTCTTCCCTGTTGGGCCTTCCTGGAGCAGAGGGGGCAAGAAAAGAGAAGTATGGTTGACTGGACTTCCGTTGCTGACTGACAAAGCACACCCATTTCTGTGCCCTGCCACCCCCTGGGAATTGGGGAGCTGTAGGGTTCTACAGCCACACCCAGAAGGGGCCACAGCGGTCGGTTGTAGGCACCCAGCTCTGCAAGGCCAAGAGAAGGAAACAGGCTGAGGGACTCTGAGTGGATTCTGTGCCCTGGGTTGGGGGGGTGGGGCATCAACTTAATGGCCTCATGCAGTTTCGAGCAAAGCCATGAAGATGGCCACACACGCACACACACACGCCTTGGTACCAACATCCCATGAATGGTCAGAGCTGGGTCAGCATCCGGCCCCGGCTAAGACAGCAGGTGCCCACGAGGGGGCGTGTTGACTACGCGCGTGGTTGCTCCACACCTGGGGCTGGCTCCCATTCTGCTGGCTGCCCGAGGTTACAGAGCTGGAATTCCCTCCAGGACTCCATCCTGTTCCCCTCCCCCTCCCCCTGAGCCTCCTCTCCCTCTCTGGGCTCCCTGTAGGACCAGCGGCCAGTGAGTCACTCCCCCAAGGCCCAGCCCCATGGGCCTCCTCACCAGGAGGGAGGAGGCTGGGGCAGAGGCACCTTGGGAGCTGGCCCCAGGGTTACACACCTGGGCAGATCTGGGGACAATCTAAGTGGCCCTTGACTTGCCTGGCCGGCCCCAGGCAGCAAGAGAGAGAGAGCAAGAGGGCATGGAGAGTTGACCTTCCCCACACGTGGTTAACTCTTTTACTGCCCTGCGCTTCCCCAGTCCCCAGCATCCTGCTGCTCAGGGCGGGTCTGTGTAGGTGCCCCATCCATCCCAAAACTCCCAGCCCACGGTAGCAGTGTGTGGGCCACCAGTGGGGGGCTGTGGAGGAGTACACTGGGAACAGCAGCGTAGCTTCTAGGATGGGCCTGGGGGCCTTAGGTCCATGGTCCCCCAAGTGCTTAAGAAATCTGGGTTGAGGGCAGGACATGAGGTTGAATCTTTCTATGGGTCTGGTGTCCAGCATGCTATGGCCCAGAGGAGGTACCCCCTTGTCCTTGTTTGCTGGCTGGTTGGGTAGATGGATGAGTGGACGAATGGGAAGACAGGAAGGAAGGAGGGATGGAGGGAGGCAGGGATGAAGGAAGGAAGAGTGGATGGATGGATGGATGGTAATTGGACATTGGACACAATTGAATCAAGGAAAAAGCTGGCTGGACTGAGTGCAAACCTAAGAGTCAGACTTTCCAGCTGCTGACCCTAGAGGGCGCTCCAAGACTTCGAGAAGGGATTTGAGCCTGGCCTGGCTTCCAGATTCTGGGAGGCTGCCTCCTGGAGTCCCAGTCCTGGTAAGAATCCCCCGGGGTTAAGGGCCACCAAAGACATCTGTTTTTGTTATCTTCTTTGTGCCCAAAAGGAGACCCCCCAAGGGGCAGGGCTGGTCCTATAAAAGGGAGCAGACCCTGGGGGCATCAGTCCACCATCCATCACTGCCCCATCACGGCCACTTCTGCTCCACACTCCAGGCTGGAGGGTAGTTGGAAGGGAGCGGTGTTATAGCCCTCAGCACCCTCCCCCAGCTGACCCTACTGGCCACAGTGACTTTTGGGATCTAGGAGAAAGGTAGCCAGTGCCAGAGGTCTCAGAGCAGAGGTGGCACAAGAACTGGTCCAGGGGCCGGGAGGCTGTAACCCAGGCCCTGGCCTGCTCATCAGCTGGCTTCACACACAAGGACGCTGGGGGCCAGCGACACTTGGACGGGGACCCCAGCAGTGGGCAGGGCAGCCCTGGCTGTGGCGTTGCCAAGGTTTCCAGCCCCTGGAGGAGGATCTGAGGCAGAGTTACTGGAACCCAGGCTTGGAGAGGCCGTGGCTGGGGTGGGGGTGCGGCCCCCTTTGTGGATCGGGCTGGGGTCCCAGCAGCGTGTTCCCGTGACACAGCGAGTGCGCCTGAGGGGAGGTTAGGGAGGTGCCAGTCACAGCTGGCAAACACGCGGCACCTACTCAGCTGGCCCCTGTTATGATCCGGAGCCGCTCCCTCAACCACCCGTGAAGCAGCCCCAGTGCCCCAGTTTCTTGCGTGAGAAGCTGGGGGTCACGGAATTGCTCGGTGTCGGGCAGCTGGCTGAGTGAGTGTGGGGGAGCCCAAGACACCACCTGCCCCGGGGGCTGGTGAGACTCCCATGACTCTCAGCTGGGCCAAGCCTTCCGGGGCCCCCCCAACCCCAGCCTGTCCCCCAGCTTCCACGCAGCAGCTTAGCCTGCGGGCGTGAGGCCCACGTGGAGGGAGGGGTCCACCCTCACAGCCGGGGTGGGCAGGGATTAGAGGAAGGAGACCCGGGCGAACTGCTTCCGGGTCATGACCTATGAACCTAAGGCTTTGCTGGCTAGGCCCCCGGGGTTTGGTTCCAAGGTGTCCGTGGAGCAGAGGAGACAAGTTAGGGAGTCGGAGTCGGAAGGTGGAAGAGAGGAGAGTGAGGGGGCGAGGAAGAGGGGGAGAAGGTATGTGGCAGGAATGTGGCCTGTGGAGGACAGGAAGCAAGGCCACGAGTGACTCAGAGTTCTTGCCTTTTTAGGCTCCAGCTGTCTAGCTGTGGGCTGAGGTGGGGTGTGGGTGGCGGGAGGCAGCCAGCGAGCTCCCCGGCGGGCGTCAGCTCCTGGCAGCCCGTGGCCTCTCTGTTCCTGGGGTCACCGCTCCCTCTGAAGCGCTCTGGGAGCTGCTGGCTGGCTGGGAGCCGCCTGCCCCGTGTGTGTGTGTGTGTGTGTGTGTGTGTGTGTGCGCGCGCGCGCGCGCTCGCCATCTCCCCAGACCCGCACCCACCCTCAGAGGTCAGAGGTGTGCCAGGAAGCAGGACCTGGTCGTCCCCGCAGGGCGGGACTTGTGCGTGGGTCCCTACTCTCTCCTACAACCTGGGGAAGACAGGCCAGCTGAGTGCATTGAGCTAAATCCCGAAGGCCACGTTGGCGGAGTCAGGGACAGGCAAGAATGGGGCTGGTTGGGCTCAGTGGCCCCGGGGAGAGTGGGAGCATCGGCGTGGGCTGCGGCTGTGCCTGGGCCAGGATCAAGTCCTGAAGCCCAGCCCGGCCAACACCAGACGCTGCAGGGCATTTTTCTGAATGTATTTGAGGACGATTATCCGAAACGGTCCAATACGGAGACAGAGGTTTTACAGAGTCTGAGGTTTTACATGTAAGGGGACCAGACTTAACGGGAAGAAGGAGGGAGGAAGAGGAAGGAGAACGCACACATGAGCCTGACTGGCCTCCCAGGTGCACCTGCGTGAGCCCGGCTTCCCCAGCCTAGATGACCCCAGCTGCCCACAGTCTGCAGTCAGGCTCCTCCTGCCCCTGCCTCCTGTTTGTTCCCTGGCCAGTGCAGCTTAGTGTGGACGCCACTCCACAGTCACCTCCCACGTGCCCTCTCCCCATCTCAAACTCTGCACCTCATGGAGAGCCCCTCTCTGGCAGCCAGCGTTTCTCCTGATGCTGATGGTCCTGTGTCTTAGGGGAAGGAGCCTCAGATGGTTTATGGACAAAGCAATGTAAGGCAACCAAGCTCCGCCCACAAGAGCTTGGGGGGACTTCTGATAGAAGCCCATTGCCAACAAGGGCTCCGGGGGCTCCTGGCTGCCCGTCTCGGGACGCCTCTCACAGGAGTCTGCAACATGGTGATTCGTAGGCTTTTCACCCAGGGCCCCTGTCACCGCACAAGACCTGCCTCTCCTCTGCCTCTTCCTCTTCCTCCAAGCCCCAAGCTACGGGCTCTGGGAACCCTGAGTCCTGTCTCAACATCGTCCTCCTTCTGAATCTGCCTATGGCACTGGAGCCTCCTGTGAAAGCCACTTTTCTCATGACAAAATAAGGTAATAACAGGTTTGTAATGGCCAGCGTGTTCTCCGTTCGGTAGGTTTCACGCCAGTGAACAGCGAAGCTGCCTCACCTCCAAGGGAACCGTCTCCGTCTCTGTCTCTGTCTCTTCCTCGGTCTTTGCGGGCTTCTCCTTCATCCCTGCCGCCATCTTCTTCAGCCAGTGTCCCCGAAGTTGCGCCCAAGGCCACCTCCCCACCGCAGGTGAGTGCCTCTGGGTCCCCACACAGGTGCTAGGAAGCTGAGCTGCCTGTATGCCTCCCACCCGCTACTCCCACCTTCACTCTGCATTTTATTTTTATTATTTTCCTTATTTGAAAGAGGAAGGGAGAGGGAGGGTGAGAGAGAGAGAGATCTCCCATCAGCCTGGTCACTCCCCAAATGTCCACAACCTGGGGCTGGGCAAGGCTGAAGCCTGGAACTCCATCTGAATCTCCCACAGCGATCTTGCCTTTTCCTGTGGGTCTGGCCACCCACAGAGCTGACCAACCCTACCCTCCCTGGCCCAGGAGCTTATCAAGAGCGGTGTCTATGCCATTGCCTGCCCCTCTGGCTTCCTCCCCTCCTCGTGTGGGGCCCAGATAGCGGATAGCCCTTGCTCAGGGCTGGGGGGGCGGGGGAGGGTTCTGGGCGGATCCCAGCAGGTTCCGAGGCAGCCACTTAGGACCAGAGATGACCTTGGAAATCCTATGGGACTGACTTCTCTTTGACTTTGGGTGTCAGATGTGGAGAAAGGAAGGGAGTGGAGTGTGGATGGACATTTGCCTTCCCCATAGAAATAAACGCTATGAGGGGGCCGGGGCGGGGAGGGGGCTTTCAATAGCGGCTATTTCTGCCCATCCCTCGAGGTGACAGCCTGTGACCCTCACCCGCAGGTCTCCACAGGTTCTTGCGATCCAACCACCCCAATCTTTTTGAGGCGAGCCAAAGCCCAAGGAGCGCTCAAGGAGATCCCCCTCTACCTTCCCCACGAGATGGTGCTGGAGCGAGCAGAATTCTGCCTCGTGAGTCCCGGTGGCGAAAGCCTGACGAGCCCTGCCGAGTGGGACCGGCCGGCCGAGGACCCCCCTGCGGACACCAGCAGCATCCACAGAGACCCAGCCCCCACTGTGGGGAAGGACAGCTGCTTGCCAGACCAGAAGCTACCTCCCAGGGCTGAGCCGGCGGAGGAGAAGCGGCCAGGCCTGAAGAAGCTGGTCCTGAGCCCGGAGCAGAAGACCATGTTGCTGGATTGGAATCACTCCATCCCCGGAAGCATGGGGCCCGCTCAGGATGGCGCTGAGAATGGGCTGAGGTCAGCCCAACCGGTGCCGCCCCCTCAGAGAGAGGCCCAGGGGCCGGCGGGGACCCAGGCTGACCGGGCACCGGGGGAGCGGAGCGTGCCTCCTCCCAAGTCCCCGCTGCGGATGATAGCGAGTGTCTTCCGGAAGACCCTCTTGCCCAGCGGCGGGAGGAAGCCCTGGACCAAGGCCGAGTCCAAAGCTTTGCCCACCAACCAGGCGCATGCCCGCCCGCGTTCCTTCAGCTTTCGGAGGGGCAGTTCCAGCAAAGAGGGGGACCAGCGGTCCCCGGGAAGAAACATGATGAGCAGGGCTGCTGCCTTCTTCTCCTCCGGCTCCCTGGCAGCCAAGGCAGCCCAGGCCACGGACCTTAGCCCTCCCAGCCCTGCTCAGCACACCCACAGTCTGCCCAGGCGGCCACCCGAGGCGTTGCCCGCCCTTTCGGCTGCTCCCAGCAGTAAGCTAGATGATGTCCCCTCGCTCCTGGAGAAAGTGAGTTTGCAAGAGCCCTCAGATGCACTTAAGGTTTCAAAGAGATTATCCTCACTGGTTTCCTCCTTCAGAATCAAAGAAAAATCTTCTGAGAGTTATCCCCAGGAACCCAAACCAAGGAAGGATGTCAGAGACCTCTTCGATGGTCCCCAAGAAAAGGGGCTTCCCACAAATGGTGGTCGCTGCCTGGAGAAGCCGGGGCAGGCAGCCCAGCCTCCCCCTCCAGCAGGAGCTGCAAGTAAGTGCCTCTCCCCTGTTAAAAGCCTGCAGGTAGCACTCCTCCTGGGAGTGACGGGCAGGCAGCGTGAGGCTTGCTGTTCAAATCGAATTCCTTCTTCTTCTTCTTTTTTTTTTTTCTTGGTTAAAGATTTATTTATTTATTTATTTGAGAGAGTTACAGAGAGAGGAAGAGAAAGAGAGCGAGAGCTTCCATCTGCTGGTTCACTCCCCAGATAGCCACAACAGCCCTGGGGTGGGCCAAGCTGAAGACAGGAGCTTCTTCCAGGTCTCCCACATGGGTACCAGGGGCCCAAGCACTTGGGCCATCTTCCACTGCTTTCCCAGGCACATTAGCAGGGAGCTGGACAGGAAGTGGAGTAGCCAGGTCTCGAACCGGCACCCATATGGGATGCTGGCCTTTGCAGGCGGCAGCTTTACCTGCTACACCAATCCCTCCAATCGAATTCTAGCAAAAGGAGGAAAACTTGAAGCTGAAAATTTTGAAAAAAAAAAACTTAAATTTTTATTTTAACCTACGTTATAGAAAGTGTTGATAAGCGGTATGTTACCACTTTCCCAATCATTGTCAGAAGGAATGTTTTACTAAGTTGTATAAGGGCACTTAAAAAGTTCATAGAAAACAGAATTATAAGTTTATTTTGGTGCAAACAAACTTTTGAAGTCCATGCACAGTTTTTCATAACATGCCTTTTCTGTGAATTTTTTGAAGACCCCTCATACAGAAAATTTCGTATCTGTCTAAATCAACTTTATATTCTAGGTATTACACCAATTACCACTTACTCTACATGAATGCGATTTAACAAAATATTCTATCTCCTGGATATGTTAGCATAGAAGGAACCGTTTTCTTATTGTTTAACTTGTAGGAGGTATATATATTACACATATGAATATACTTATGTTGTACATATGGTGACCATTTTTATGCATATAGCTGTTTCTTCCTTTTGAAACACTGGTCTAACACTTTTCTGTGTATTTGGGTGCCAATGGAAATGTAGGTTTTTTTATGTTTAAGATTAGATTTTTTAAATTCTAAAATGAGTTAATATATTGAAGGGTCAGAATAATCCAACAACATGGAAATGCAAGTATCTAATAAAAAGTAAAACGTAGCATACATCCCCTTAGTCTCCTCTGCAAAGATCTGGGCTATTTCCTTAGAGATGGTTTAGCTAAACATCCCCAGGATTCCTTTTTTGGTGTTAAATATTTGATTGCTTTTAATAAACTGTGATCCTACTAACAACTCTGTTTACCTTTTTATATTCCTATTTAACTTCTAGTATGGGACATTAAAGTAAAAACGTCTCTTCTCTGGCACCCTAATCCAATTGCTATATAAACTAACGGGCCAATTCTCAGCTGAGCTCAGGATAAGTATGGAGAGGCTGGTGTCGAGCTGTACCCTGAATAGTCCACATGGTAAAGTCTAATGTGTAGGCGTTGTTGGTAGATAGCATGTTCCCATGGTGGGAAATCCCATGATGGGCACAAAGGTGTTCTCCCCCTTCCTTGTCCCTGAGCCACCGGCACCCTATCCTCGGTAATGGAGATTACTACTGGGTTCCTGGGCATTCCTCCAGCTGGAACGTATGCACACGGAGGAAATGCACATGGACTGTTTCCTTTTTACCCTCACCAGTGGTAGCATGGTACATGCTTTTTATGCACTTTTAATTTTATTCTGAAAGTTATTCCATAATAGTACATAAAGTGCCATACAGTAGTCTATGGTATAGTTGTACCATACTGTAGGCAGCCAGTCCTCTGTGATGAGGAGTTCAAGTCATTTCAAACTTGTGGCCGTCGTCAATAGGTCTGCTGTAATCAGTGAGAAGGTAAGCCATTTTGGACACGTGCAAACTCTCTGTTGGATAAATTCCTAGGAGTGGAACTGCTGGAACCAGGGCCGTGTGAGTTGGGTTTTGATAGATGGTGCCGAGTTGGCCTCCGTCATGGTGTGCTGGTTCACACTCCCAGCCACCAAGCAGGAGAGCAGTTTCCATGCTTGCACCAACCAGTGTGCCACTTCACATTCTGCCTTTTCTGTTTCCATCTTTACCAATGTGATAACAAGTGAAGCAAAGTAGTTTAAATCTCATTTCTCTCTTAATAAGGTGACTGAGCATCTCTTAATATGTTAAAGAGCCATTCATCCTTTTCCATGAACTGTTGTGTCTGTCCTTTGTCTGATTTTCTATTTGGGTTGTTGGGATTTCCTTAATGATATGTACAGCTCTTTATTAAAGGAGAAATTGAAATCCTCTTTGTGATGATATGAATTACAAGTATTTTTCCAGTTTTTTGTTTGTATTTAACTTGTTTATGGTTTTTTTGTTGCACAAAATTTTTATTTTTATATAGCAGTTGTAAACAACTTTTCAATTTATTGCTTCTGAGTTTAATATACCAGCTTAGAACTTATTTCAAGTTTGTAGAATTTTCTGAATTTCTTTTCATCTTTTGGTTTGATTGTTTTGTTTGTTTGTTTTTGACAGGCAGAGTGGACAGTGAGAGAGAGAGACAGAGAGAAAGGTCTTCCTTTGCCGTTGGTTCACCCTCCAATGGCCGCTGCGGCCGGCGTGCTGCGGCCGGCGCATCGCGCTTATCTGAAGCCAGGAGCCAGGTGCTTCTCCTGGTCTCCCATGCGGTTGCAGGGCCCAAGCACTTGGGCCATCCTCCACTGCACTCCTGGCCACAGCAGAGAGCTGGCCTGGAAGAGGGGCAACCAGGACAGAATCCGGTGCCCCGACTGGGACTAGAACCCGGTGTGCCGGCGCCGCAAGGCGGAGGATTAGCCTAGTGAGCCGCAGCGCTGGCCTTGATTGTTTTTTAAATATTTTTACATTTAAATATTTACATCAAAGAATTACCCTAGTATAAAAAGTAAACTATGGATTCAACCTGAATTTTTTTTTAGATGTCTCCCAGGACGTCGTAAAATATTTAGTGAATAATGGATCTTTTCTTGTCTTCCATGAGATGACATCTTTATCATACATCAAATTCCTGGTGTGGCTTTATTTCTACCCCATGCATTGTATTCCACTGAGTTCTCTGTTATGTGTCAGTACCACACTGTTTAAATTATCTAACTATAGATTTACCTTTTTTTACTTTAAATATTTTTCTACTACAGGAAGAAGATTCTGCTATTGATCTTTTTCTAAAATTTTCTAGCTCTTCTTTCTTGTTTAGAATTCGGTATAAACTTAGTATCAGCATATCCATGTACCCACCAAAATAGAGAAGTCCTGTGAGTACATTTATAAGACTAAGTTTATAAACTAACCTGGCAAGATTTCACAAGTATGTGACAGGAATTACCTTTCCCTTAGTCCACATAAATTTTGTGACCTTTGGGGACATTTTAAAAAATTAATTAATTAATTTGAAAAATAATTAATTTGAAAATCAGAGTTACAGAGAGACAGGGAGAGACCCAGAGAGAGATCTTCCATCTTCTGGTTTATACCCCCACCCCCACCCCAGATGGCCAAAACGGCCAGGGCTGGGCCAGGCTGAAGCCAGGAGCCAGGAGCTTCATCCGGATCTCCCATGTGGGAGCAGGGGCCCAAGCAGGCCATCTTCCACTACTTTCTCAGGTGTATTAGCAGGGAGCTAGATGGGAGGTGGAGCATCCAGGACTCAAACCATTGTCCATGTGGGATGCTGGTGTTGTAGGTGGCACACCAGCCCCCCACAGGGACATTATATAGATATATCACCTATGGCATATAGACATTGCATGTTTATTAAGATTAACATAATGAGATTTTTTCTGGTCTGTCATCCAGCGACTGTGTGTGTATGACAGCCATTGGTTCCTGTGGAGCTGCTTTGCACCCATCCAGCTTACTGTGTTCTCTTTTGCTTGTGCAAGTTTTCAGTGGAGTCCCCTGGGTCCTTCCCATCTTTACCATCGTGATGCCTACAATGATAAGTTTACCTCCTACTCTTGAGGGGGTGCCTTTAGTTTCTTTTGTTTCTAGAATTTCCAGAACAATACTAAATGAAAGTAATAATGACTTCCTTATTAGATTCCTGGTCTACAGGAGAATGCCCCTGGTATTTTCCCATTTAAGCATGAAACCAACTTCTGAGTTGATTCTGATATATTTTATCATTTTAAGGAAATAGCCATCTAGACTTAATTCATTAAGAGTATTTCTAATCACAAATGGATGTTGATTTTTATCAAATGTCTTTTCAGCTCCTTGTGATTTTTTAAATTATTTTTATTATTTTTTTTGAAAGAGTTAGAGGGAGAGACAGAGATCTTTCATGTACTGGGCCATTCTCCAGATGGCAACAATGGCTGGGGCTGGGCCAGACCGAAGCCAGGAGCCAGGAGCTTCCTCCAGGTCTCCCACGTGGGTGCAGGGGCCCAAGCACTTGGGCCAACTCCTGCTGCCCTCCCTGGCATATTCACAAGGAGCTGGATCAGAAGTGGAGCAGCCAGGACTTGAACCAGCACCCATATGGGATGTTGGTGTTGCAGAGCCGTGTCTGTGCCATCAGGCCGGCACCATTTGTGAGGTGTTTATGTGATGTTTTCTCTCCTTTGTTTGACATTAAGATTTATATATAGATTACTAATGTTGAACCATCCTTTCTTTGCTGAAATAAATACTACTTGGTCATGATGTCTTTCTATTCTAATATACTTTTTGGTCCTGTTTGCTGATATTTTATTTAAGATTTTTGCATTAAATTTACAGGCAAGATCGGCTGAAGGCTCATTGACATCACATTTCTGTGACTTCTGTATGTGCTGACTACGCTAAATTAGGACCAGTGCGTCTTCCTGGCTTACTCAGCACGCTCCCTAGGAAATGGGGTGACTCTCTTGGTGTGAAACAGAATGGCAGTGTAGAAAATGGAATTAGGTCGGGGCTGGGCAGCTCTGGAAATAGTGCCTGGACCTGTCTCTTAGAGGAATGATGTGTTTCTCTCGGGTGTTCTTAGCCAGTATTCTAAGAACGGAAAGATTGTACCTTGCCTATCAGATTAATCTCCTTTATTTCCTTGCCCCTGCCCAGGCCGCCAAAAAAAGCACTCACATACACGAACTGACAGCATTATCTACACGTTTACCTCATAGGTGCCTGTCTCTAAACACTGGAAAAGAAAAGTGTTGCACTCATTCACATTGAAGTGCTTTACATGTGTGATCACTCAAGTAAAGCCAGGCTGGAATTTTAATTGTTTTGCATTTTTTACAAGACAGCTTTCCAAGTAAATTGATGATATATATATAAACTTATCAGAGTATTTAAGTATTTAAGTGGCTTAGGGGCCATAAATTAATTTCAAGTCCTTACCTGTATGCATTTTTTTATACAATTTTAACTCTCATTTTCATTCTTGTGTCTAATTAAAACAGGCACCCTGAAGGCATCTCTTTTATTTCTGTCTAAACTTTTTATGCAGTGTAACGTACATACACTGCATAAAATCCACTGAAATTAAGTCTGTAACTGATGGGGTCTTGGAAAGTACACACTTGTGTCATCCTCTGAGGTCAAGCTATAGAATGTCACCAGCCCCCAGAGCCCTCCATCATGCTCTGTGCAGTCAGTCACCTTAGGTTACTTTTGCAGTCTGGGGCGGTTGGGGGAGGGGGCTTTTGTTTTTATTTTTTTATCTTATCAAACTTGAATCCTTCAGTGTTGTGGGAGCAGCATTCTCCAAAGATCCCATGCCTCTGGCCTCCAGTGCACTTGCCCTACACAATCTTAGCCTCTGGAGTGTGCTGGGAACATGACTATGAGGGATTTCACTCCATCCTGTGAGCAGGTTAGGGGACTGTGTAAACATAATTGAGTCCCTCACCAATTAACTCAGAGTTCGTCCAAAGGGAGGTTTCCCTGGGTAGGCCTAACTTAATCAGGTGAGCCCTTACTGAGACTTCCTGAAGTCGAGGATGGGATGAGAAGCCCGAGAGAGACCAGAAGCTTCCTCTCGCAGAGATAGGGAACCGGCACAGTGAGAGAGGGCGGGGGAGCAGACTCTAGGAGCTCAGACTGACCTGTAGCTACAGCGACTGAAGTCTGCCCGCAGACTCTGAGCTCAGAAGAGGGTCCTGAGCTACTGGTGAGCCCACAGCCGAGGACAGCCTGGCTGTAACCTTGCGAAGCCTGAGCTTCTGCCCCAAACAGCAGAGGTGATAAAAGGGCGGTGTGACATTTGTGCTGATTGATTGCATGGTTGAGTTCTGTGCCTGGCCCCTCTCGGTAAATGTGTGGAGCAGTTCTCTGCTGTTAAACACAGAAGTGGCTCCTCCTTTCCCCTGGCTACAGCTTGTTCCGTGTGTGAATATGTCCAGCTTACCTGTGCGTCCTGGTCCTGGGCACTGAGGTGGTTTTCAGCCATTTTCACGGAGAATGATGCTGCTCTGAGCGCTCTGATGTGAGGGTCCTTCGGAAATCGCTCCTGAGCTGCCGGCCACACACAGCCAAGCCAGAGGGACTGAGGCAGGTACTTCCTGCTTAGTTAATGTCCTAAGACAGGTAGGCAGGGGAGGCACTATCCTTCAGTGTTGACAAAACCAACAGTAAATTCTTTGGGCAACCTGGAGCTTTCCCAGGCTGGTGCTCTAGGTGGGCCTGGTGTCATTTTAGGGTTGTGGTCTTGAGCTGTCAGAAATCATAGTAATGTTTCAGTCTTTTAATGTGGGGAAGAGAAGGTGGACACAATCATTTGGGTTGAGGGTCAGTTGCATACAGGCCAAGGTTGAGGCCTAGTTGAGAAGAGGGCTTGGAAGGGTTTGGTCAAGAAGAGAATCCTTGTAGGTGAACACCTAGGAGTGGGATTGCTAGGTCGTAGGGTAGGCCTGTGTGGTTGGTTTGAGGAGACACTGTCAAATAGATTTCCACAGTGGCTGTACCATACGAATACCCTCCAGCCGGAAATGACAGGTCCCCTTGCTCCACATCCTGGCTAATACTCTGTAGTCTGTTTCGTTTTGTTGATGTTACTATTTTTATGGGTTTATGGTGATATCTCATTATGATTTTGATTTGTGTTATTTACCTGATAATCATGTTCATACCTTTCATGTGCTTATTTAGATAATCCCATCAGTGAAGTTTCTATTTAAGTCTTTGTCCACACTGTTATTGTTTTGTTGATCTAAGGAACTATGTTTTATGTATTGTTTAACTTTTTGGATTGACACATAGCATTTGATAGTTATGAGGTACTGTGTGATGTTGATTCATGTGTACTTTCAGCAGAGATCAGCTGTGCCCATCCTTCTTTCGTTGTGTTGTCAGCCCTTTCCTTAGTGATTGGTAATCTGTGTAGGTTATTAAAATTTCCTCCACTCTTTGGCTAATTTTTTCACTCACCAAAGGTGTCTTTTGATAAATGAAGCCAGTTTATGAATGCTTTCCTTTATTTTTAACTATTGCATCCTGCTATGAAATCTTTTCCTACTCCGAAGTATTTTGCAGAATTGTGCAGTAGCCACTATTTTACCCTAGAAATACAGCTAGCCTGAGTGAGGAACTGACATTTGGTTTTTTAAATTTTAATAAATTGAAATTTAAACACTGAAGCAGAATAAAATGCTTTCCTGTTATACCCTGCTTTATCCTTTGAATAGATTATCTTTTATTTTAATCATGAAAAATTTAGCATCTGAACTGAAATTTTTATAAGTCTAAAATATGTACCACATTGTGAAGACTTGATATGAATGAAATAATGTAAAATATTTTATTAATAAATTTTTCATTCATTACAGACTGAAATATTTTTTAAATCAGAGGTTAAATAAAATACATTAAATTAATTTTATCTTTTTTTTACATTTTTAGTGTGGAGGCTAGAAAATTTTAAATTGCATTGCTATGTTTCTACTGCCCAACATTGTCATAGAAGTATTATTACTTTACTTTTCACAATTAAGTCCATGATCAGACCTAATAGTTTCTGTGTATTCTGTGAGGTGAAGAAAGATTTTTTTCCCATGTTGTTACCCAGTTTTTTTCAACAACATTTATTTAAAAGGCCATCTCCTCCTTCCACTGTATTATAGTGACATTTCTGTCATTAATTAGGCAGATCTTTTTACTTTTAAATGAAAACTCCACAAGGAAGCTTCCAGATTCTTTGTTCCTTTTGAGTTCTATACATTTATTTGAGAGAGAAGAAGTGCTCCCACCTGCTGGTTACTCCCTAAATGCCACAGCAGCCAGGGGTTGAAGCAGGGAACTGTACTCAGTCCAGGTCTCACTGAAGTCAGCCCAACTGCCCCCCAAGGTCTGTATCAGGAGGAGGAGCTGGGGCCAGCCACTCCTAAATGGGAAGAGGGCTACTTACCCAACAGGCCAAATATCCACTGCAGCACATCTTTTTTTGGACCTTCTGTTATACTGGTTGCTTTGTCCTAGCACCTGAGTCCCACTGTTTGAATTTTGTGGTTTGATAGCAAATCCTCACAGAGTTAATCTACTTTGTTCTTCAAGAGTCCCTGGGCCATTCCTAGCCTCTTGGATTTCCATTATGATTTATAGTATCAATTCATCATTGCCCATAAAAAGTATTTTCTGGGCATCTGTGCAGGAGTTCATTGAATCTATACATAAACTTGGGGAGAACGAACTGCATTGCGATGTGGAGTCTTCAAATCTATGAACATGATGCATCCCCGCTTTTATTTAGGTCTTCTTCAGTTTCTCTGAGTGTCTAGTACTTATAGAGATCTTGCACAATTTTCTTTAGATGTATTTCCAGGTATGTGATTTTTATTGATGTCATTATAAATGATTTTTTTGGCTAATTTAAAGACATTTGTTAGAATAATCTTCCCATCTAAGAACATACCATATATAGAATTTTAATCAGGTTTCAAAAAAATTCTTTACCTTTTTGAAAAATATTTTTATTTATTTGAAAGCAGAGTTACAAAGAGGCAGAGGCAGAGAGAGAGAGAGAGAGATCGATCAATCTTCCATCCACTGGTTCACTCCCCAGATGGCCACAATGGCCAGAGCTGGGCCCATCCTAAGCCAGGAGCTACTTCTGGGTCTTGCACATGGGTTCAGGGACCCAAACACTTGGGCCATCTTCCACTGATTTCCAAGGCCATTGCAGAGCGATGGATCAGATGCTGAGTATCCGGGTCTCGAACTGGTGCCCATTTAGGATGCCTGCACTGCAGGCAGCAGCTTTACTCACTGCACCACAGCGCCGGCCCCAGAATGCTTTACTTTTGATGCCATTGTTTATATAGGCGTTCTGCATTCTTAAGGCTCATTTCTGGACAGTTAGTAGCTTCTGTTGACCTGTGAATAAATTTTTCCCCACTGTAGTTTTTAATTTGTTATTGTCAGTATATAGAAAGGTAATTTAAAAAACTTTTTGTTGGAATCTGATACGAGAAATAAAACTACGGATAAGCATAAAGCTTGCTAACTTCAGAACATGATCAGACAGAGAAGGTAGATGAAGAAACAGAAGAGTTCAGGAACCCCAGAAGTCCCTGTTTCTCTCAGACCCTGACCCCATATGTCCATCACCCACTGCAAGGAAACCACTGTAGCGTACATTAGATCAGTGGAACATTTACTTGCCAGTTTCATTCCACATGAGATTCATCCTTACTGTTCCATGTGGCTGAGTCGTACACTCTCCTAGTATACTATATTCCATTATGGGAACATACTATAATGTATTTATCTGTTTGGCTATTTATTACCATTTGGATAGGGAAATAATTGAATTCAGCTGCTCTACCAAACGTCAATTATGTTATAATTTACATACAATAAAACTTACTCTTTAAATGTTCGGTTTTGTGTGTTTTGATGGTTGTGTAGACTCATGGTACCGCTTCCAATATTTCCATATTTCTTCATCCCAAAAGTTCTTTCATGCCTCTTGGGAATATGGAAAGGGAATTAATTCCAAACTCCTGGTAAATACTGATTTATTTTCTGTCCCAGTAATGTTCCCTTTCCTAGAATGTCATATAATGGAATCATGCAATGTGTTGTCTTTTTTTTTTTTTTTAATATTTATTGTTTACTTGAAAGGCAGAGTTAAAGAGAGGCAGTGACAGAGATAGAGAAAGAGAGAGAGCTTCCATCCACTGGTTCAATCTCCAGATGGTCAGGAGCCAGGAACTGCTCCGGGTCTTCCGTGTGAATGTAGGGTCCAAGGACTTGGGCCATCCTTACTGCTTTCCCAGGCCGTAGCAGAGAACTGGATTGGAAATAGAGCAGCCAGGATTTGAACCGGCGCCCATATGAGAAGCCAGCACTGCAGGTGGCGGCTTTACCCACTACACCACAGCGCCAGCCCCCAGTGGGTTGTCTTTTGCTGGCTTCTTTCACTTAACATAATGCTTTTGATGTTCCTATGTGTTGCATCTATCAGTGATTCATTTCTGTTTATTGCTGAGTCATATTTCATTGTAAGGGTGTGCCACAATTTGTTTACCAGTTGATAGACAAGGGATTGAGTTCAGTTTGTTGGATATGAATCAAGCTGCTATGAACATAGATGTCCAGGTCTTTGTGTGAATACGTTTTCACTTAGCTAACTACCTAGCAGTGGGATTGTTTAATAATAGGGTAAGTACATGTTGAACTTTACTTTAAAAACCATGAGAGGGGCCGGCGCTGTGGTTCACTTGGTTAATCCTCCACCTGCGGCACCGGCATCCCATATGGGTGGCGGGTTCTAGTCCCGGCTGCTCCTCTTCCAGTCCGGCTCTCTGCTGTGGCCTGGGAGGACAGTGGAGGATGGCCCAAGTGCTTGGGCCCTGCATCCACATGGGAGACCAGGAGGAAGCACCTGGCTTCTGGCTTCGGATCGGTGTAGCTCCAGCCATAGCAGCCATTTGGGGAGTAAACCAACAGAAGGAAGACCTTTCTCTCTGTCTCTCTCTCTCACTATCTATAACTCTACCTGTCAAATAAATTAAAAAAAAAAACACATGAGATTGTTTTCCAAAGTGGTATCTCTTACAGCCATATATGAGAGTTCCAGTTACTATACATGCATGCCAACACTTGATCTTGTCTAGTCATTCTAGTGCCTATATAGCAGTAGCTCATCGTGATTTCTATTTGCATTTTCCTAATGACAAATAACAGTGAATGCCTTTTAAAAAAATTTATTTACTTGAAAGGCAGAGAGAGAGAGAGAGATAATGTTAAGTGATGACTAAAATAAATCTGTTAAATTAGTTCTCTTATCTCCTCTTGGATAGCCTCAGGTTTTTAGAAATCTTCAAACCACTTACCTTCTTCCAACTTTATGTTATTTACTGTTTAACTTTATACATAGTTTAAGCCCTTATATGTCTTAAGTTATCAGTTTTCTCTTGGATTTTCACACATTTCCTATTTGGGGACCCCCCCCCCAGCACCATGCTTGCATCTTGGATTGCTTTTCTTTGGCTAAAAAACTCATTTTTGGGAGTCTGCTGCTTTGATGTGAGTCTGCTGAAGAGGCATTCTCTGTCTGAAAACAGATCACTTTTGCCTTTTTTTAAAAAGATTTTATTTATTTATTTGAAACAGAGTTACACAGAGAGAGAAGGAGAGGCAGAGAGAGAGGGAGAGGTCTTCCATCCACTGGTTCACTCCCCAGTTGCCCATAACGGCAACTGCACTGATCCAAAGCCAAGAGCCAGGAGCCTCCTCTGGGTCTCCCATGCAGTTGCAGGGGCCCAAGCATTTGGGCCATCTTCCACTGCCTTCCCAGGGCACAGCAGAGATCTGGATTGGAAGTGGAGCAGCCAGGACTTGAACCAGTGACCATATGGGATGCCAGTGCTGCAGCTGGAGGACTAACCCACTGTGCCGCAGTGCCGACCCCTGCCTTTGTTTTCAAAAGGCATTTCTTCAGGATATAGATTGCAAATTGGCAGTATTGTCTTTCCATCACTTGATAACATTCCATTGTCTTTTGGCTTCCATTGTTTCTATTGGAAGTCAGTTGATAGTCTTATTGCAGCTTCCTTGAAAGTAAGTCATATTTCCTTGTTTCTTATAGTATGAACTTCAGATTTTCTTGTCTTCTAATATAAACATTTAAAGCCATACATTTTCTCTAAGAACTGATTTAGCTACATCCTAAAAATTTTGACATGTGTTTTAATTCAATCCAAATTGTTTTTAATTTTCTTTGTGATTTTGCCTTTAACTTGTGAGTTATTTAGAAATATGTTGTTTAGTTTCCAAATATTTGGGAATCTTCCTGGTTATCTTTCAATTAGTTATTTCTAATTTCTAATGTAATTCCCTCATGGTCAGAGAATATACTCTTATGATTTTTTTCTTTTCTCTTTAATATTAATATAAAGAGAACAGATTTAATGTAGTTCATATATACAGTTCTAAGAATATAATACTTCCTTTTATGATTTTAATGTCCTTTAGTGAGATTATTGTATAGCCCAGCATATTGTTTTTCTAAAGGAATGTTTCATGTGCATTTGAGAAGTATCTGCTGTTGTTTGCCAAAGCATTCTTTTTTTTTTTTTTTTTTTTTTTTTTGACAGGCAGAGTAGACAGTGAGAGACAGACAGAGAGAAAGGTCTTCCTCTTTGCCGTTGGTTCACCCTCCAATGGCTGCCACGGCTGGTGCGCTGCAGCCGGCGCACTGCGCCCATCCGATGGCAGGAGCCAGGTGCTTCTCCTGGTCTCCCATGGGGTGCAGGGCCCAAGCACTTGGGCCATCCTCCACTGCACTCCCTGGCCACAGCAGAGAGCTGGCCTGGAAGAGGGGCAACCGGGACAGAATCTGGCACCCCAACCGGGACTAGAACCCGGTGTGCCGGCGCCGCAAGGCGGAGGATTAGCCTATTGAGCCACGGCGCCGGCCTTGCCAAAGCATTCTATGAGGTGAAGCAGAACAAATTGTTTAATAGTGTTTGTAAGTTACGGACTTATTTTTGTTTACGTATGGTATCAGTTACTAGGAGAGGATAGTTAGTACTGGCAACTATAATTTCTGAATTTTCTATTTATCCTTTCAATTCTGCTTTTGCTTCATATGTTCTGAGGCTCTATAATCATGGACAGACATTTAAAGTTGTTTTATCTTCCTGATAAATTTACCCATTTTATTACAGAATGTACATCTGTATCTCTGTTAATGTTTCCTGTCTGAAAACTAATTTAATATAGCTGCCTGACTTGCTGGTGGTTACAGTTTTCACACTGTAGTTTGTCTATCTTTTGCTTTGTTTTTAAGATACTTCATTAATATACAGTGCTGTGTACATCTTTAAGGGCACAGTGCAGTATTTCAACAGATTCATACAATGGAACTGAGCAAATCAGACAATCAGCATCTCCATGTCCTCAGCCTTTGTCCTTTCTGGGGCCCACCAGTTCCTCTCTTGCAATTCTTTATACAGTATATAGTAGTGCATGGTTGTGATATCTAGTTGCCCCATTATGCTGCACAGTACTAGAGCCTATTGCTTCTATTTAATTGTGTTTTGGTACCCATTATACAACCTGTCTCTTTTCCCCCCATCCCAACCCTTCCTCATCTCTATTAATCACTCTTAGAATTTCTATTAGGGCTGGTGTTGTGGCACAGCAGGTTAAGCCACTGCCTGCAGTGCCAGCATCCCATATGAGCATGGGTTTCTAGCTGCTCCACTTCTAATACAGCTCCCTGCTAATGCGCTTGGGAAAGCAGCAGAAGATTGCCTGACAACTTAGATCGCTGCCACCCACATGAGAGACACAGATGGAATTCCAGGCTCCTGGCTGAAGACTGGCCCTGTCCTGGCTGTGGCAGCCATATGGGGAGTAAACCAGCAGATGGGAGCTCTCTCCCTCTTTCTATAACTCTGGCTTTCGAATGAAATAAATAAATCTTTAAAACATTTCATATAGACTTTTTTTAAAAAAAATCTCCACATATGAGAGAGAAAATAAAATATTTGTCTCTCTGTGTTTGACTTATTTAATATAATGACATCCAGTTTCTTCTATTTTACTGCTAATGTCAGGATTTAGTACTTTTATGAGTGAATAATATTCCAGTGTGTGTGTGTGTGTGTGTATATATATATATATATACACACACACTTTTATGAGTGAATAATATTCCAGTGTGTGTGTGTATATATATATGTGTGTGTATATATATATACACACACACACAATTTCCTTTACTCACTGATGGACATCTAGGTTGATTCCATACCTTGGCTACTGTGAATGGTGCTGCAGGGGCTGGCACTGTAGTTTAGTTGGCTAAGCCTCCACCTGCAGTGCCAGCATCCCATGTCGGTGCTGGTTCTAGTCCCAGCTGCTCTTCTTCTGATCTCTGCTATGGCCTGGGAAAGCAGCAGAGGATGGCCCAAGTGCCTGGGGCTCTTCACCCACATGGGAGACCTGGAAGAAGGTCCTAGCTTCTAGCTTTGGATCAGCTCAGCTCTGGCTGTTGCAGCCATTTGGGGAGTGAACCAGCAGTTGGAAGACCTTTCTGTCTCTCTCTCTCTCTCTGGCTGTACTTCTCAAATAAGTAAAAATAAATATTAAATTTAAAAAATAGTGTTGCAATGAACATGGGAATCCAGGTGTCCCTTTGTTATGCTCATTCCATTTCCTTCAGCTGTGTACCTAGAAGTGGGACTGCTGAGTCATCTATTTTGGTTTCCTGAGGAACTTCCATACTGTTCTCCACAGTGGCTGTCCCAATATACAATCCTACCAACAGCATATAATCCTTTTCTCCCCTGCTTGCCAGCATGTGCTATAGATTCTCTTTTTGTTAACAGCCATTCTAACTGGAGTGAAATGATATCTCTTTGTGGTTTTGACTTGCATTTCCCTGATGGCTAAGGATATTGAGCATTATTAAGTATATATTATTGGCCAGCACCGCGGCTCACTAGGCTAATCCTCCGCCTTGTGGCGCTGGCACACCGGGTTCTAGTCCCAGTCGGGGCGCCGGATTCTGTCCCGGTTGCCTCTCTTCCAGGCCAGCTCTCTGCTGTGGCCAGGGAGTGCAGTGGAGGATGGCCCAAGTGCTTGGGCCCTGCACCCCATGGGAGACCAGGATAAGTACCTGGCTCCTGCCATTGGATCAGCGCGGTGCACCGGCCGCAGCGCGCCGGCCGTGGCGGCCATTGGAGGGTGAACCAACGGCAAAGGAAGACCTTTCTCTCTGTCTCTCTCTCACTGTCCACTCTGCCTGTCAAAAAAAAAAAGTATATATTATAGCCATGTATATTTCTTTAGAGTAATTTCTGTTCAGATTCTTTGTCCCTTTCTTAACTAGATTGTTTGTCTTTCTGCTAGTGAATATTTCGCATTCTTTATATTTATTTTGGATATTAATCCTTTGTCAATAAATAGCTTGCAAATCCTTTTACCCATTCTGTTGATTGTCTCTTTAGTGAGTTGATTCTTTCCTTTGTCTTACAGAAGATTCTTAGCTTGGTATAATCCCATTTTTCTAATTTTGCTTTTGATGTCTGTGCTTTTGCAATCTAATCAAAAAAGCCATTGCCTATGTCAATGTCTTAAAGTGTTTTCTTCTAGTAGTTTCATAGTTTCAGGTTTGTCATCTGTTTTGAGTTGATTTTTATTTGGGATGAGAGGTAGGGTCAAGTTTCAATCTTCTGCATATGGTTATCCAATTTTTCCAGCATCGTTTATTGAAGAGACTATTCTTTCTCCATTTTGTTTTTGTCAAAAATCATCTGACTATAGATACTTGAGTTCGTTTTCTGGGATGTCCTGTCCCATTGGTCTGTGTGTCTGTTCTTGTGTAAGTGTCATGCTGTTTGGTTTGGGTGACTATAGCTCTGTGGCATATGTTAAAATCAAATGTTATGATGGCTCTAGCTTTGTTCTCTGCTTTGATTATTTGGGGGTCTTTTGTGCTTCCATGTAAATTTTAGGATTTCTTTCCTGAGTTCTGTCATTGGTATTTTAATAGTTATTGCATTGAATGTGTAAATCACTTCAGATATCATAGACATTTCATCAGTATCATTCTTATAATCCATGACCATGAGTCATCTGTCCATTTTTGAACATTTGCCTTCTTTCATTTCTTTCTTCAGTGTTTTATAATTTTTACTGTTGAGGTCTTTCATATCCTTGGCTAAATCTATTGCTAATTTTTTTCTTTTTGTAGCTGTTGTGAACTTAGTCATGTCAATGCAGCATTTTTTTAACATTATTGCTGAAGAATAATAAATTTACTTTAAAGATTTTTTTAATATTAGGAAGCAAAACAAAGTCAGAAGAAGCCATATCAGAACTGTTAGGTGGCTGCCTGATGATTTTCCATTGAAATGCTCGTAAAATTGTCATTGTTTTAATGAGAGGAATGATCAGGGGCGTTGTCCTATTGGAAGATTCTGTGAGAAAGATTACCCAGGGGTATTTCTATGGAAATGTAGCTAACTTCCCTAAAACACTCTTAGAAAGCATCAGAAAGTCAGAAGGCAAAGTACCCCAAGTGTCCCAAAAATGTCATCCTGACCTTTGCTGTTGGTATGTCCATTTTTGCTTTGGCTGGACCATGTATAACTCGTGGTAGCCACTGCTTTGTTTGTGTTTTGTCTTCAGGATGGTATTGGTAAAGCATTTCTTCTTTGAAGAAATGCTTCAGAATTTTAATCCCTTATTTTTTTAAACTATTTTATTTATTTGAAAGGTAGAGTTAGAGAGAGAGGGAGGATATATTTCATCTGCTGGTTCACTCCCCAAGTGGCCACATTGGCTGTGGTTGGGCCAAGCTGAAACCAGGAGCCAGGGGCTTCATCCAGGCCTCCCACACTGTTGCAGGGGCCTCAGGACCCAGGTTATCTTCCCAGGTGCCTGAGCAGGGAGCTGGATTGGAAGTGGAGCAGCTGGGACCATGATGCCCATATGAGATGCCAGTGCTGCAGGCGGTGGCTTCACTCATTATACCAAAACACCAGCCCCCAATCTTCTATATTTAAAATTCCTATTGAATATTCTGCTCTTGTCTGCAGCTGGCCTGGGTGCAGTGGTTTCGGCACCCTTCAAGTGAAAGTTTGCTCCACCTTAAGTTTTCAGTCTCTGTAAGCTAAACCAACTGAAATGTCTGTGGTGTTGGCTCTTGTTTCTGCTATTAATCGCCCAGCCTCTTCATTGAGGGAGTGAATAAGATTAATTTCTTCCTCCCAGATTAATGTAGATTCTCCACCACTGCAGCCTCATCTTCAACATCTTCTTGTCTCTTTTAAAAGTAAGTTGTCCATTTTTAAAATGCTGATTTCTTTGGGACATTGCCCCCATCAACTTTTCATAAAGCATCAGCAATTTTAGCATTCTTCCATCTGAGCTCACCATTAATTCAGTGATTGCTCTTGCTTCATTTTTAGCAGAATTCGTGTTTCTCGGATAAGAGCTTTTTCAAGTTAATGTCTTATCCTCCTTAGTGCCTCAAACTCGATCATTAAGACAGGATATAACAAGTCAGTAGGAGTTTATTTTGGTGGAAAAAAATTTAATTCATGAATGTATTTTTCATAATATGGCTTTTCTATAAACTTTTGGAATATCCTTATATACTTTTATTTCTTCCTCTTTTTTGTTATTTTTAATACATTTTTGCCTTAGTGTATGTTCAAAAACATTTTATTCATTTATTTGTATCCCTATTTCTATCTATATGTCTATATTACAAACCACACTAAAAACTAAGAAGAAAAAATATTTTATATTTATCATCTCTGAAATTATTCATTCTGCCTGGTATCTTGTATAGTTCTGCTACAGAACTTTTCAGATTTTTGCATGCATATCTGCTAGCAACAAATTGTTGGAAGGGTAGTTTTGCTGGATATAGAATTATAAGTTGGCAAGTTATTTTCTTTCAGTATTATGATGATAGTATCTCATTGTCTCTTATTAGGGTTCTTTGTTTCTCTATAATGTATCACTTTTGTCTTATTTTTTATATTATTTTGTTATTAAGTATTGTTGTTATTTGCAAAGCAGAGAGATAGAGTGAACTCCATCCACTGGTTCATTCCTCACATTCCCACAATGGCTGGGGCTGGGCCAAGACAAAGTAGAGAGCCAGGAACTCAATCTGGGTCTCCCACATGTGAGACAAAGAGTCAAGTACATGAAACATCACCTGCTACTTTCCAGGGTCTGCTTTAGCAGGAAGCTGGAATCTAGAGGCAGAGCCCAGGTTTAAATCTAGGTACTCCAATATGGGATGCACAGGTCTTAACCATATCTTAAATGCTGGACCAAACACCTGCCCCTTCTTTGTCTGCTCTTAAGATTTTCTGTGTATGTGTTTTTTGGCAATAATGCGTCACCTACCTTTTTTGTTCCTGTCTCCCCATCTCTTGTCCAGTCATACGTATTTTGGACCTCTTGATTTTGTCACTGAGGCTCTGTTCATTTTTCCGTTTCACTTTTTCCTCTGTGCCTCATTTCTGATGATTCCTACTGCTGTTATTTAATTTCACTGATTTTTTTGCCTTTGCAGTGCTTAATCTGCTATTAAAATAGTCAGATGAAATTTTTACTTGCTCTTTTGTATTTTTAATTTTTAGGTTCTTTTTTATTCTTTGTATCATCTGTATTCATTAAGTTCATGTTTTATTTTAAAATTTTTGTTTAAATTGCTTTAAATGACTAAAGTTATATATATTTATTGTGTACAGCATGGCACTTTACAATGTCTGCATTGTAGAATGACACAAGAGAGCTGAAACTGACATGTGCATTATCTCACAAACTTGTCAGCTTTTGTGTTGAGAACACTTAGAGTCTGTTCTCTTAGCAGTTTTCCAGAATGCAAACCATAATGATGAACTCTAGTCATCATGTTGTACTGACTTGTTCCTTGTAACTGAAATGTTGTGTTCTCGCCCAGCATCTCTCTGACTCCCCAGCCCAGCCCTAGTCCCTGGTAAACACTCTGCTCTCTGCTTCCATGAGTTTCTAGGATTTCTTTTTGATAATGCATAATTAGTGTGTAGAAATGCTACAGATTTTTATATATTAATTTTGTAACCTGCAACTTTCAAACTTGTTTATTAGTCTAGCAGGTTTTTTTTTGGGGGGGGGGGTTGGGGGGAACATTCTTTTTAAACTCTTGAGTACACTTATTGTATCTATTTCAGGATTGTTGTGTGCTAATTCCATCGTATCTGTCATTTCTAGGTCTGATTTTACTCTCTAATTCTTCTCTTGATTTTCAAATCATCCTGCCATACACACACACACACACACACACAGTCATTGTTTACCAGCTGCTACACTATTAGGCATGAGGCAATTACACTGTAGAGTGTCTAGATTTTATTTCTATATTTAAAGTATGTTTAAATAGGGGCCTGTGTCATGGTGCATCTGGTTAAGCCACCCCCTGCAACACTGGCATCCCATATGAGCTGGGTTGAGTCCTGGCTGCTTCACTTCTGATCCAGCTCCCTGCTGATGTGCCTGAGAAGGCAGCAGAGGATGGCCTAAGAGTTTGGGCCCCTGCCACTCCTGTGGGAGACCTGGATGGAATTCCAGGCTCCTGGTTTCAACCTGGCCCAATCCTGGCCATTGCAACCATTTGGGAAGTGAACCAGCAGACGAAAGATTTCGTTCTGTCTCTCTTTCTCTCTCCCTCTCCCCCTCCCTCTTTGTGTAATTCTGCCCTTCAAATAAATACAATAATCTTTCAGAAAAATAAAGAAAGAACATTACCTAGGGAGTAAAGAATGTTTGGCAGGCAGTGAAGTCCCTTTTAGTTCGCTTTGTTCCCCTGAGGCTTGCGTTGTGAGCGGCATTGTTCAGGTATGTAATAGCCTGTACTCCAGGGCTGATCTGCCCCTGTTAATAAAGTGTGAGTCTTTCATGGTCTCTGCTCAAGCCTCACATATTTGTTCCGCCCTGGCTGGGTAGAACTTGAACATTTCCCAGTCCTGCAAAAGCTTTGGGGATTGCTTGCCTGTGATTTCCCAGTAGTTTCTCCCCACCCTCATGGAATTTCTCTCTACCCATCCGTAGCTAACTGTTAAGCAGTAGACTCACAGGGACTACCATGCTGTTTTTGCATAGCTCCTCTCCAGGGCTGTGCCCCACACATTCCAGCTCCTCAGTGTGCCCCAAAGTCCCATCTCTGTCTTCGCTCCTCTCCATAGATACTTCCTTCCTGTGTCCACGGCAGTCTGTGGAGGGCCCGCAGGCAGAAGCCCACTGTACGTGGGGCTGTTCTGTGCTACTTCTTGCCTCTGACACAGTTCTGTATTACCACCTGCCCCGATGTCTGGAAACAGATCCTCCATATACATTTGTCCTGACTGCTAGAGCTTTGTGGTTGAAGATCAATTCCAGAATCAGTCACTGCAACACTGGGGGAATGGAACAAAGCTACAAAGTTTCTAAAAACTGCAAACCAAAAATGACCTCCTTGAGGGTGAAGGAGAAGAGAATGAAGTGGCTCTATCTCTTTTCTCCTGCCAGTTTAACATGTGCATTATATTTGGACACAGTTTGTCCTCGATTTCAAGGTGCCATTGAATGGAAATATTTTTTGAAAGTTAAATTTCAGCTTTAGGTTTGTATTTACTTCTTCCAGGACTGAAGGGTAACTAGGCAGTTTTGCTAATCTTGCAGTGTTGATACTTTGACGGATGATGCTGATGCTGATGACGATAAGGCTTCCTCCTGCACACACAGTGTACTGGGTGCTGTGTTGGGCAATTTATGCCGCTTAGCATTGCTCCTTCCCAGCAACGCTGCAAGTTAGAAATTGTGATTCTGAGAAATCAGGGAGGTGCAGTGAGTTCCTCAGGCTCACACACTCCAAGGGCGTGCTCAGACTCTGAATTACTCCATGGCATTTAGTGGCTGCAAGGAGGCCACCACCCCAGTTCAGGCCTAACCACGCCTCCTCCCATGATGGTGCCCTGCCCTGATCCAATCTTCACCTGAGCTTTCCCATCTGGCAAATTAAAGCGGAAAACAGCAACCTCCCTCCCCGGAGTGGCTGTGTTACTATATACATGTTTGGCATTATTTTGCTTCAAATAACAGCATATGTAAATGGGCTCCTGGAGGTTAAAATTACCCTTCTTTTGTAAAACTTGGCCTCTCCCACTGGGGTGAATACTTTCAAATTATGGAGGGAAGAAGGCAGGGTGGAGAAAACGTGAGTTGAGCTGGAATTGCTTTTCCACCCCCTCCCTCTCCACCCCTCCTCACCACACACTCAGCACGTATTTCTATTCACGTCCAAGCTGCCAGGGCAGGGTAAGGGTGGTCACCGTCCTATGTCCTATCCTGAATTCGTAACAGGCTCTCACGCCCAGTGTCTACAGTGGCTTAGTCCAGATATCCGTCATTGACTCTGCATCAGGTTGATGTGTAGAAGCAGATGTTCTCACTGAGAAGGATAAAAGCTGCCCGCAGCACCTGGAAGACCTTCTCTCACGTGGTCCCCAGCCAGCTCGCAAGGAGAGTTTGGTTGGCATGGGCACATTGCGACCGTCTACCGCGTGTGCCGAGGCTGGCGTATCCCCGCCCCCCACTATGGCTGTCCCGTGGGCCCTCCATTGTTGAGCCTTCCCTATCTTGAACTGCCTTTCCTGGCACCGGGATCATCACTTCAACAGTGTGATAATATCTGCAAGTTGGGAAAATAAAAGTGGCATTTGTTTAGCCATAATTAATGAAATATTTATGTTGCATGAGACTATGTGATAAAACCTTGGGCTTAGAGTCCTTTTGCTTCTGATTACATTTGGGAGGTTTTTTTTTTTTTTTTCTATGACCAGACATTCTGACGCCAGCTCTTTTACACTGAGCAGATGTCATGTAGTAAAAATGGGTGCCAGATGCTGTGAGCCGCAGAAGGGCGATTTGTTTAAGAGCTGGCTCTGACTTTTTTTGCATTCAATTACTCTGCAGAACGAACGTTACACAAGCATTTAGGTAACTCAGCTAACTTCAGACATGCATTTTAATAATGGATTTCATCTCTGAATGCATTCTAAGCAACACACCCTATAAATGGTGTTTAAGGAATTAATTGATTTCTGCATAATACCTTTTTCTATTCTTAATGTGAAAAGAGAGCTGCAAAGCCCTTGGCAGGGGTCCAGAAATGTAATTAACGTGGAGGGCCAAATTTTCAGTTGCCCTTAGGTACTGCTGCCTCACGCTCCTGGCAGGTGCAGTGAGGGGCAGGCGGGGAGAAAGGGAATGGGGAGAAGTGGGGAGGAGGGCGAGGCAGCTTTGGGTCGTGGAGCAGGAAAAGAAGCTAGCAGTTCACTGAGTCCTTCTGTTCCCATTTCAGGCCCCCAGCGCATCCCTGTCAGAGCACAGGTGACGGAGGCTCCCTCTCCCCCGTCTTCCACCACCTCCTCCTCTGGAGATGAAGGCTCAGGTTCCGAGCTCTCCTTGCAGGCAAAGGTAACAGCGCTTGGAAAATCAAAGAGGGCCTGGGCGGGTGGGGGCCGTGGACCTTCCATACTGCAGACCCAGTGCAGTGGGTTTCCTAGGAGGATCGTGTTACATTGCATCTGCAGCCCTTCTTTTCACCTGGAACACCCCCCCGCCAGCCCCCACCCCCCCAAAAAAAAAAACTTTCTCAGCGACTCAGATTGGGGAGGGACGATACAGAGACAAATATACTTAAAGCCATTTGGTGACTGAAGCTCTTAAAGCGGATTTAATATGTAGTCCAATGAGCAAACCATTGAAAAAATCACAGCAAGCAGATGCGTATTTCCCCGAGGGAGACACAGCTTCATTTAAGAAGCACTAGAGGCAGATTGCATGGAAAATGTTATGTTTATTCTAATCAGGAGGATGAAATGAAGCATGCAGTTGCATCGAGACGCAGATAGTCCGAGGAGCCCCCCGTGGAAGGGACCTGCCCTGTGCCCGCTGGGGCGCCAGCAGTCCTCTTTGCTTAGGGAACGTTGGTACTTCTGGAGGACCCTTGACAGCCCTCGTGCCCGTAGACGACAAACACAAACTTGGCTGCTTCCCTGTCGGCGTGTCTAAGTGTACACATCTAAAGACACAGAGAGAAGCAGCCCTCGACCAAAGCCAGCTGCTGTGTTCTTTGTCTACTGGGGCTGGAGCCTTTCCACCAGGGCTGCGGGAGGGAGCTCAATGGCTGGACCCAGAATGCTTCCCGGGTGGACAGAGAAGTGGTTCACTACTCTGGCAGTGTTTACTTTTTGGAGCACTGAGGATCTGGAGAGGAAGGGGGGGAAGACCAAGTGTGTTTACTCAGACTCAACTTTTCCATATCTGGCATTAGGAGCTTTGGCGTCATCTCAAATCGCTCAGGGGTTCCAACTCCCCATGGCCCAGCTCAGAACACTAGGAACAAATCAGAAGGAAGCTGGGACGTGTGTGTGTGTGTGAGAGAGAGAGAGAGAGAGAGAGAAGAGGTGGGGGAAAGAGAACATATTTGGATTTATTTCTGTGTGCATCTGATTTGTTCAGTACTCAACACATGAATTCTGTGTATTGCATTGATTTCTGGGGTTTTCTTACTGGCCCAATCATCCCCTTGAGTGATCCTACATTCAAATGAGCCAGAGGTCCTGGCTTGAGCCATCCCTAACACTTGCAGAAAGTCAAAGAATGGAGTGGCCCAAACCCATTAAAGTAGCAAGACCTTGGTACCTAGGACCAGCTCACAGAGAGCTCCTTGTCCTCCTACTGGCCCAGTACAGAGCCATTCATCGCTTACACTTGAGGAGGGGGTACGGCATGCTGCCCCCTGACTTCGGAATGGCCTGGTCTTGCAGGAGAGGAAGCTGGCAAGAGGATAGCTTATTTATGACTTCCCGTGGGTTCCCACTGCAGGAGCTAGGGGAGACTCTTGTCCTCTGGATTCCTTGCCTCTTCTGTCCCATGCAGGTCTGATCCAGCCAGATGGCACAGAACCCATGCCAGCTCCCGTGAACCTTTTTCCAGGAAGCTGGAGATAGGATATGTCCTCTCTCCCTCTCTCTCTGGCTTTACCCATCCCCCACCATTTCTCCTCCCATGCTTTTGCCTGGATCTAAGAGTCTGTGGCAGGAGGAGGCATGACCATTCATCTTTACTTCTGCTGTATCTCTCTCTTTTCCTTCACTGTCTCTTTTCTTCCTTAGCCTCTCTCCTCTCCTCTCTGCATCATCATTATCACTGGGGATATAAGAATTGTGCCTGACATTTTATAGGGCTCTATGAGTATTTGTTTGTAAAGCTTCCTTTCTGGTGTCAGTGTCTTTCTAACAAAGGGCAGTAAGTGGCTTTCTTTCCTCCCCTAGCTTCTGTTTTGCTAACTCATGATAGAGCCCTGAGGGTTTGATAGTTTGACTGCTAGGAGGCACCAAGACCACATGATGCTATCAAAGCAGCCCTCCTTGATCTTGTATCAGTTGGCCTTCTTTTTGGGGAATGCTGACATTGCCATGGGACACCCACTCTAGAGCAGGGGTCCTTGATGTGCCTGGTCTTAGGCACAGGAAAGGCAGTACTCTCTGCATGGAAGTGGGCATACGGGGTCTAGGCTACGTAGGCTCCACTCCTGGCTCCGCTGATAACCAGCCGTGTCTCTTGGGAATGTTACTTAACCTCTCTGAGTTCTAATTTCCACATCTGTAAAATAAGTGCAGTTGGGGGAATAAATGAGATGATGCTTATGAAATACTTAATACAGCACCCAATAAATGTGAGGATTTATCCTGTAGCTTAGTAGAAGGCAAGCTCAAGAGATGCTTGTTAAATAAGTGAACTGGCTCTCTGTAGATTGAGTTAGATGATCCATAACAACTGCTAAAGGTCCCCAGCCCACAGCCTTTCCACACAGTTCCTAGTAGGTCCTGCGGGCAAAAGACTTGAAACCTTGACATTCAATCTTGAAGTCACTTCCTAGAAACAAAGACCATGTGATACGGAGTGGCTGGGTTATGAGAGCTGAAAGGTCTTTCTAGGATTCTAGGTCCTAAGGAAAATTCTAGAAGAATTCCATCATCGAGACTGATGACCTGTTGAAGTTCTGAAGCCTCATACCTGGATGCATTCCTACAGAGAATGAAGGCTGCTGCCTGCATGTCCGCGGGATGGGTGACACATCGGCAATGTCCCTAAAGCCTGAGCCCACATGTGTTCCTAAGGAATGACCCAGATTCCTCTGGCTGGGTCCCGAGTCAGGCCTGTTAGGTCTCTATTCCTCCCTTATGGATTTATAACCATTTAACAAGCAAATATTCAACTTAACCACAGTAATTGAGTGCCCATGGACCAGTATAGCAGTAATATTTCCTAAATGCCATATTTGTGCCTGCCAGCATTATAAAGAGATCACTAGTATGCCCTCATCCGTGTTTCTTTTTTTTTAAGACTCATTTATTTATTTGAAAGGCAGAATGACAGAGAGAGAGGGAGAAGGAGAGAGGGAGAGATGGGGAGAGAGAGATCTTCCATCCACTGGCTTACTGCCCAAATGGTTAGAACAGACCAAAGCCAGAAGCCAGGAACTCCATCCAGGTCTCCCACATGGGTAACAGGGAACCAAGCACTTGGACCATCTTCCACTACTTTCCCAGGTGCATTAGCAGGGGGCTGGATTGGAAGCAGAGCACCCAGGACTTGAACCAATGCTCCAGTAATCTGCTGCACCACAATGTTGGCTCCTAATTTCTGATATATGGAAAATAAATAGAAATTAGCCCAATTTGAACATTTATTTTGTATACACAAGATGTGTATATGTACACACACACACACGGGTTTTCAAGCAGTACAAGGGAAACACACATAAAAAAAAATCATGGATTTCAAAATCTTTTTTGCACCAAAATAAATTTTTATCTTTTAATTCCATTTCCCATGAACTTTTTGAAGTCCCCTCATATGTATATTTAAAACAAAGTACTGTACGCAGAAATAATTTCTGATAAAAGTAATCATGCTGATTTATGATCGTATAATTGGCATGCTGAATAATAACAAGCATGCTATCACTGGGTACCTCTCCTCTTGTTGAGGTGTTCTGCAAAGGGCTGGGCCCGATTTAGCCCCTTCACATCCATGCAAGGTAGGCATTTGGTCCTCCTCACTCACCTGAAGAGGAGCCTGGGGTTTTCCAACTGTAAGACCAGGCTGCAGCTCACACGGCTCAGCTGGGCTCCAGCGGCACCTCTGTGGCTCCCGGACCAGTGCTCACCCTTCAGGTCATGGCCGCTTCTCTGACCAGGTGTATCCTGAACTTTTCAACAGGTGGAACTGACCACACCACCACTTCCCCTTTCTCTGAAAAGCAACGCCTTCAAGATTCAGACCTCTGTTTCACACAATTTTGAATCTTCTTTTTTCTTTCCTTGTTTAACCACCCCAGGCACACACACAAAACTCAGTGATGGTCATGCTGCATTGGTATGAGCAATGAGAGGGGAGGGTAGGAGCAATCTTATGCCAATCACAAGCTGAGAAACTCTTTTATGTGAGTTATTTAGATTCCTAGGTTTAGTTAGGCACTGTAGACCCAAACTAAATGCTATGTTTTTAAAGATTTGTTTATGTATTTGAAAGGCAGAGTTACAGAGAGATAGAAAGAGAGGGAAAGAGAGAGATCTTCCACCTGCTGGTTCATTCCCCAAATGGCTGCAACAGCTGGAACTGGGCTGTCTGAAGCCAGGAGCCAGGAGTTTCTTCTGGGCCTCCCGCATGGGTGCAGGGGCCCTAGCACTTGGGCCATCTTTTGCTGCTTCCCCAGGTGTATTAATAGGGAGCTGGATTGGAATGGGAGCAGCCAGGGCTTGAGCCAGTGCCCATATGGGATGCCAATGCTGCAGGCAGTGGCTTTATCTGCTATGCCACAACACTGGCCCCTAAGTACTATTTTAAATTGTTAACTGGTTTTCATGTAGTGAGAGAGTTTGGCTCTCTGTCTCTCCCAGGCCCATCAGCCCTGGGCTGTATGGTCACACCCATGTAAAGCATCATTCTTGTATCATTCCACCCCTCCACTAAACCTAGCCAGCACTCTCACCTACATACCCCCTGCATGCACACACACACAAGCTTCCCCATGTAGCACCTACTAGCCATGTGTGGCCACTTTAGATTACTTTCAAATTCGTTAAAATTAAATAAAATTTAAAATTCAATGCCTTATTCACATTCGCCTCATTTCAGGTGGCCTGATGGCCACTATGGCCAGTGGCTCCTCCATCTTGACCAGGAAAGTTATAGCTCATTTCCATCAAAATGAAAGTGCTACTGAAGGCGTTATCCTGGAGGCTAAGCCATAACCAGGACCCATTGCTCGGAGAGGGCAGAAGCCTGTGACAACATTTTGGAAATTTCAACCCCATTTTTCTCAGTCTGATTTTTTCTTCTCTTTGTTTTCATAGGAGAACAAGATGCTTAGAAAAAGAAGGAAGCTGGAAAAAGCAACCAAGCAGTTGGCTAAGCAAGAGGAACTGAAACGACTCCATAAGGCTCAGGTCAGACACGGACTTGAGATGAAGAGGTGGCCCGGAGCCTGGGACACTGGGGTCCTGGGGATCCGTACCAAAAGCCCCTTGGGAGTCTGCTTTATCCTGGGGGAGGCCACTGGGCTGAGGGCAGTCTTCTCTGAGAGACCAGGCGTGTGGTATCTGAAAGGCCTGGCTCAGTCCCCAGCAGGACTGTGGGCCCTGCAGAGCCAGGAGTGGAGCTGGCCCAGTCCAGCCCAGCCCTGTCCACCTGCACAGGGAGCCAGCACATGGCCTTGGGAATCATCCTGGGCCTGACGACCTCGTGGCAGTGGTTTTAGTTTTGTGCTTTATGAGGACAGAAGCCCTCCACCAACCCTGGGGCAGCGTCTCTGCTGCACAGCTGACCGCTGGGGGCTGACTGCTCTTCAGGATTAGTTGAAAGCGCTGCTCTCCAGCACGCCAGTGGTAGACTTCCAGCCTTGCTGCTGACTCCAAACATTCGTGCTCTGGGTGCTCTGCCTGCCTCGGCCACAGACAGCAACGTGAAACAGAGTCGCGACAGGCTCCGTCCCCCTGCGGACCCTACCCTAGCCGGGGAGAACAGTTGGGGTTGCAGACACGCCCACGTAGGATGGCCACTCCTGTTGATGCAATAACAGAGCCTTAGAGCCCTCTCTCCAGCTCTGCCTGCAGCTGGTCACACCATCCCGTGGATTGTCTCTGGCAAGAATGCAGTCACGTAGTGGCCTCCGTACCCTTCCCAGGAGCTAAGGCAGGAGCTACCCTCACCTTGTGGCCGGGCACACTCCCACAGATTCCCCGGAGCTAACTCAGCAATTTCTCCTCCTTGTCTTCTCACTGCATACAGCAGGTGTCAATTAGAGAAGGATTGGAGCGGCCTTTTGGGTTCTAACCTGCCAGCATCCACAGTGGTCCCTTGCATCTTAAGACATTTACCCTTTGGTTCTGAAGAATGAGCACTGGGTGACCCTGCTAGGGCAGCCATAACAGAACACCACAGCCTGGTGGCTTAAACAGCAGACGGTTATTTTTCTCACCATTCTTGAGGCTAGGAGTCCAAGTTCAAGGTGTCACAGGCGTGGCCTCTCTCCCCAGCTTATAGATGGCTGCCTTCCTGCTGTGTCCGCCCATGGTCTTTCTGTGTTTACGCGTGGGGGTGGCAGGGACAGAGGAAGGAAGGAAGGAAGGAAGGAAGGAAGGAAGGAAGGAAGGAAGGAAGGAAGGGAGGGAGGGAGGGAGGGAGGGAGGGAGGGAGGGAGGGAGGAAGGGAGGGAGGGAGGGAGACTGAGATCCCTGGTATCTCTCCCTCTTCTTTTAAAGGGCACGGATCCCATCAGATTAGGACCCCGCCCTCATGGCCTCATTTAGCCATAATCACTTCCTTAGAGGTTCACACTCCAAACACAATCATGTTGGGGGTTCAGGCTTCAGCCTATGAATTTAGAGGGGACAGAGACATTCAGTCCATAGCAACCACATGGCCGTGAGTGCACAGTAATCAGTAACAGAGTCATTGAAATGTTTCCCTTCTTTGGTGATTCTGTGCCATGCCAGAAAGAGATGGATTTCTAAAGATTTAATTGACTTTAAAAGAGAGACAGAGAGGAAGGGGGCATGAAAGCGCAAGTCATTTTAAAATAGAATTTCCGTCTCTTTCAGATGACGGGCTTGGGGCTTAAGCACTTGCTGGGACAAGAAGAGCCAGGGGGCCACTCGGGCCCCACCCCTGCGGCGGCCTCTTCTCAGGATTGGATGTGCCTGTGGTTGCTGGGGAGACTCAGGAGGCTGTGGGGTTAAGGAGGAAGGGGAGTGAGATGGAACTGAAGTAAGGGGAGGAGGAACAGACAGCTGACAGTCCCTTTAACTGACCTGCTGGGCCAAGGGTGTGCCTTTGGGCAGCATGGGGTCTGAAAGCCGATAACATTGATGGGACGAACAAAGGTTACGTAGGAGAAGCTTTCACTAGGTTTCCTTCCTCGTGTGCACAGCAGTAAAGTAGCCAGCAGGGAGAAGAACTATAAATGCACACCCAGTCGTGACTCCAAACCTTAATAGGTGTCTCTGATGAGTCTAAGGGGAGTCAGAGGTTGTGCCCTGGTGTTGTATCCTAACGACCTGTCAGTAACAAAGTGACAGTACACGTCTGCAGAGAAAGGACCCTGGGCAGCAGCCGTGGTGCAAGGAGACAGCAGGTGCAGCTTGTAGCTAAGGGAGCGGAAGAGTCTGAAAAAGCAGCAAGCCCAGTCTCCTGCCCCCGCCCCCCACCTCTCGGGAGGCGTCTGCTGGTTCTCCTTGGGAAAGTGGAGTGAATGTGCGCTGTCTGCCCCAGGAGCCCCTGCTGCACTCTGGGAGGTGGCTGCAGCTCTGGGCACTGGTGAGAGGCCGCGAAGCTATGAGGACTGCCCGCTCCCTGCCCAGCCCAATATGCCTGTCATAGAGGACATCTGTGCATCTGACCTTCGCAAGGGGGACTGTTTTAGCATCCATCTGGGATGGACGGAACATATACCTTGCTTGTGTTTCATAGTAAAGATGGGAGCCCTCAAGGTCTAGTTTGAGAATTCAGAGTTGCTTGTCCATCAGTCAAGGCAGTGACATCCCAAGTCAAGTACTGCTTCCTCCTGGAGAGCAAGCAGCAGACCCAGCCCCCTCATGTGACTCGACACGTAGAGAGTGCCCATGTGACGTGTGATCCCGGCATTGCAGGCCATCCAGAGGCAGCTGGAGGAGGTGGAGGTGCGGCAGAGGGCTTCGGAGATCCAGGGCGTGAGGCTGGAGAAGGCGCTGAGAGGAGAAGCAGGTATGGCCCAACCCCAGCAGACTGAGCAGCAGCCATGGGTCTCTGTCCATGGGCTGAAGCTAGTGCTGGCCTGACCTTCCGGACAAAACAACGAGACAGGGTCAGCTGCCGAGCATTCTGTGGGTATGGAGATGGTGTCAAATCTACACCTGCTTCCCACGTTTAAAATCAAGGGCCCTGATCCACCTGTAGGCCTTATAACTGGGTTGCTGGTCTGCTCAGTCTCCCTTCCAACTGGTGTTAAATGTTCTTTGCAAGTCAGAGGTGAGGATACATTCAGGACACAGACTGAGGTGTTCAAGCCACGTTGGTAGCAATCCAAAGCCCAGAGTTGGGGTCAGAGTGTTGGTGTCTCTGTTTACTGTCTGAATGAGCTTGGGTCAGTCACTTTACAAAGCTTTGTAAACTTTAGGCTTCTCATCTAAAATGAGCTGAATTAAAGACTAATGAAGAAATGATATATAACACTTCTGTTAGCATATTTCCTAATCTAAGGCAGGGGAATAAATGGTGATAGTCCCACTGATAGCTTCAGATTCTTAGAGCTCGCCTGGAGAAGACCTGCTGCCTGGCGGACTGCAGCACACTGTCTGTAACAGTGAGTACCTTGCAGTTTTGGCCTTGAGAAGTTTGCAGTGCGTTGAGGAATTCAGACATGTCAGTGGAGAAAAACACAATAGAGCATGCCGTGTGCTGTGAAAGGCACCAGCATTAGGGGACAGTGTGAACAGACCAGGAGGCTTCTAACTGATGCTGGGGGTAGAGGAGCCCTGAGCCTGGGCTTCCTTGAAGGGGTGACATCGAAGTCAAGAACCAGGGGAGACACAGGAGCTAACCAGGGTGGTTAGGAAATGCAGAAGCCAAGCACAAGGAGACAGGAAATCTCCTAACCCATGAGCAATGACTTAAAGACTCTGGCGTCTTGGAAACCCAGCAGCGGTGTGATAACGAATTGGAGGGACAATGAATTGGTGCGATAGCAAATTGGAGAATTTGCTGGGCTGGGACAGGTGTTGTTTCTTTAGCTCTGTGTTGTCTTCTGCTTTCTGGGTGTGAGGTGTATAACATATAACATGTGATATATATATATATATATATATATATATATATATATATATATATATATATAACTAAACCCCAAAACACACATCTCTAAGTGCCGCAGTGTTAGCAGCCTATTCCTGTCAACCCAGTGAAAGATCAGGGTCTCAGTTACTGTGAAAGTCGGATTCTTTGCGAGTTGATGCTATCCAGGGCAGATCTGATCTCCTGGGGCCTGAGGCTCAGCCCAGGTCACGCAGGCCAGACTGGGAGGGCCACTCCCAGAGCCTTGCAAGGGCCGAGCTAGAGGCTGGGGGCTGCAGCTGCCTGAGGTGTCAGAGCAGTGCTGCAGGCCAACTTTGCCCACTCTGCGCCTCAGTTTCTTTGTAAACTGGGAGTGGTGATCAGACCTGTTTGTGCTGTTGGGGGTGAGGATTAACTAAGACAATTCACGTGAACCCCCAGCACAGGGCCTGGCTTGGAGTAGCTGATTTGTTAATATTCACTGCTTTTCTCACTAGAATTCACTGTCCGTTTCCTTGCAAAGCTTACCAAACGCGCCCAACAGAAGTGGGCTCCCTTACAATACTGGTGGCTCTCGCTGCCTGTCCCTGCAGCTGCCAGAGGGACTTTTGGTGAAAAGAACTTCCCTTGCAGCTTCCCAACCCAGATGGCTCTGGCACTCGTCTTTAAGAATCTGCTGATTTCAACGGGAGCGTTAGACATGAAAAGGATGTGCCAGGAGAGCTAGGGCGTGCTCCAGCAGGTGGCATGATGGGAAAACTGGCGTGGCAGGCATCAGAGGGCCCTGTGTTCAAGTTCTGCGCTGCTCTGTCAGGCGGTACAGTCTTGGGAAAATCAGTCACCCTCTCTAACCCTAGATTCCTCCTCTGAAAAATGTGGATAATCTCCACTTTGAGAATGGGGGGTGCTGGTGGGCAACGTTTCTACCAGAGAGCGTACTGCATTGTGGGCATAAAAAATGACCTAAATAGGCTTTTACCAAGTATTATTGAATATCAAAAATATTACTAGTATTTTATGATATTAAGTATTTTAAGATATAATTATTTTATTTTATTCATTTATTAGAAAGAACTATGATAGAGTGTGTGTGTGAGAGTGCTCCTCTATCTACTCGTTCACTCCTCAGATGGCTGCAACAGTCGATGCTGGGCCAGGCTGATGCCAGAATCCAGGAACTCAATGCAGGTCTCCCATATGGTGGCAGGAGCTCAAGTACTTAGGCCATTCTCTGTTGCTTCCTGGGTACATCAGCAGGAAGCTGGAATGGAAGCAGAGCAGCCGGGACTCGAACCTGCACTCAGAGTATGCTGGCACTGCAAGTGGTGGCTTAACCCACTGCACCATAACACCAGTCCCAAGATTTATCTTTCTTTGTTGCTTAAAATTAAAATTATACAAACACAGTTTCTAAAGCTTCTGTAAATTCCTGTCATCCCTACTTCATCCCTAATGTGTGCGTTGGGTGGGAGGGGCCTATCTGAAGTCATAGTTAAACCTGGCCAGGGGGCCAGCGCCATGGAGTCGAAGGCGAGGCTTCTGCTTGCAGTGCCGACATCCCATATAGGTGCCAGTTTGAATCTCAGCTGCTCCACTTCTGATCCAGCTCTCTGCTAATGCACCTGGGAAAGCAGCAGAGGAAGACCTGAAGGCTTTGGCCCCTGTACCCACATGGGAGACCCAGAAGAAGCTCCTGGCTCCTGGCTTTGGCCTGGCCTGGCCCGGGCTGTCGTGGCCATTTGAAGAATGAACCAGTGAATAGAAGATCGATCTCTCTCTCTCTCTCTCTCTCTCTCTCTCTCTCTCTCTCTCTCACTGTTTCTCTTTCTCTCTTTGTAGCTCTGCCTTTCAAGTAAATAAATAAATCTTAAAAAAGAAAAAAAGCTAGCCAGTGTGAGGTGTCGTCAAAGGTGCACTGAGCCAGCCAGAAGATGGATTCCATTAATTCCCTTTCTGTCCCTGGTAATTCAATTCCCCTGTTGAGTTTATGGGCCTTTTTCTCCTTGACTGTCCTTGTACAGGTGACAGAGGCAGCTCATCAAGGGGCAGTCAAGTCAGGGAGCGTGGCCTCAAAGCAGGCATCAAAATTAATACACTATAACTTGTAATAACATTTGTGCAATAAGAATATTCCTGTGCGGTTCAATTTTCTATTCAGTCCCTTTAAGAGATCGCCCTGTTGCTTAATGAATGACCAATGCTTATTAGGTTAAGTCGTATTTGAGCTGGCCTGTGCTGCTTCGGTTCAAGTGATTTAATGGGAATTATTTAATAGGTATTATTAGGATAATTAGAAAATGATCACAGTTAGGCAATAATATTGAGCTATAAAGGTTGTGAATAACCAAATTTGGAGACAGGCCTGAAAACATGAGTTGTCTGCGACAGTTATGCAAGGCTTCTCTAATAATTATGTGAGGCAGCCTGAAAGGGTCTTTTGTTCCTGGGAGTTATTCATTAGGTGGGCATTGAATTAGAGGAACATGCGGGGGTGCAAGACGGAGGGCCAGGACGGCTGAGGAGCAAAACGAGGCTTTGATGAGCTCCTAATTGTCGTGACAACAATTTCTGCTTTCTTTTTTCCCAACAGTCAGAAATAAGCTCCCCCACCCGCCCACCCCCGCAGCTAGGTTTTCCCCCAAAGAAAAACAAAAGTGTGACAGTCCACCCCAAATGACAAGTCATTCTACTTGGCCGTGTGTGTGTGTGTGTGTGTGTGTGTGTGTGTGTGGTGTCTGTGATAAAGGGGGCAGAGTCCCCTGGAGTCTTGGCTACCAGATGAGGGCCCCGACCCACAATGGCGGATTTTCCAGGAGTCAGAGAGGAGACCAGGCATGGCTTTGCCAACTGCTTGGACTCTGCTTGCCCGACGGCCTATTTGCTACCTGATGGTTTGTGGGATGTCAAGGAGGTGGTCAGAATGACATCACGAGGCACCGTGGAGTACCCCAGCTGAGCAAGGGACCAGCATTCTAATTGCCATGGCCTGGATAACAGAATCTGCTTTCTTCCAACACCTGGAGACAGACAAAATCAAATAAAAACTGAGCACAGTTAGGAAGTAGAAAGTGCTTATGCCCCAGGAGGTGTGAGAACTATTCCTCCCTTACAGCTTGCCCAGCTTTGGGGAAGATTCATCAGCTGGTGTCTGCCTTGAGCTTCTTGCCTTTTTTGGAGCCAGATGGATTTTCCTTCCCGGGGATTGCCGGGCTGACAGAGGGCGCCGGATGTGCACGGCTGCCAGCAGGTGGCAGCAAGAGCACATGGGATGTGAGGGAGCGCGCCTAGTACCTGGACAAGGAAGAGGGGAGTCCTTTGGCTTCTACTCTGGTTTTCATCCAGACTGCTGAGGAATAGGAGCGAGAATCTCCTGGATAATATAGCAGTGAGGAGTCCTGCGAACAGTGTGGATGTCTGGAGTTCGAATCCCTGGGTAGGCATCGTACAACAGTGACCTACCTTTCTGCCAACTTTCTTGTGCATACAATGGAACTAATGATACCTACCTCATAGGAGTGATATAAAGGAAAGGTGAAATGAAACAATGTTATAAACTACCGAACAGGGGGTCTGGAACATAGTAGATATTCAGGAAGATTCACTCCTTCTATTTTCTGTTAATATCCCTATCTTTCTAGAACACAGATGGATAGTTATTTCTCAAATAGTATATATATATTGTACATTAATTTACAAATACACTATATTATGATAGCATTATATCCTATACTCCCTAGGAGAGATTTAAGCTGACCTCTATGATTATGTATAATGCATGAATTTCACATGCCTGGTTCATGTAAGTTCATCTCAGTGTATACTCATATTGCTAACCCTACCACGCCCAACCCTAACCCCAACATACACATACAAAAAACAACAACAACACAGTAAAATCGGCTTCACAATGAGAGGAGCACACTGGTTCTCCAACAGTAGCCCATACTGTTGGGAATGGATTTTAGGGGATAGGTATCCACTGGGTAACCATCTGTAACTACTTGTTCTCTAGAAGTATTGAAAGGTACAGGATTGTACCCTCTGGTCGGTCACTGCCTGTGGCTGGATTCTGTACCTTCAGAGGTCAGCCGAGAAGGGGAGGGTGGGGTTCCCTCCGTGATCCTGGAGGAGCCTGGTTGTCTGAACACAGATGGCCATAAAAACGGAAACACAGATAATATCATTTTATCACACAGTATAACAGGATATTGTCAGAGCCTTACAGAGCCCAGCCAGGAGAAACAAGACTCCAAAGTTGATAGTTAAGCCGCCAGCAAGGGGTTTGGGTTGATGAACTACAACTCTGTAGATGCCAAAAACAAATGACAAAATTGAGTGCTTCAGAGCGAGGGATGTAATGATTCACTGCACAGCAAATGGCAGGAGCATCACCGTGGTGGCACAAGTTGCCTGTCCCCGTGTCCCACGGTGTGACACGATAGGCCTGGCTGGCACCTGTGGTGGTTGTGGGTTGTGCCACAGCTAAGGAACTTAGGGCAAAGAACTCAGCAGTTTTCATAGCGAGCAGTAAAGGAGCCCATCCCCCCTGCCCAGGAAGCAAGCAGTGCAGCGGTCACGCTGTGCTATCCTGACCTACTTCTCAGAATTACCCACCTGACCAGTAGATAGGAGTAGCCCAGGGTCAGGTGACGATGGAACCCTGTATTGTGGCATGCTTAGCAGGAGCAGAGATGCTCATGGTCTGTAGAAGACAGCCTAATTCAATAAATATCACAAATCCACTCGTTACATATTCACTTCTTTCCCGATTCACTGGACACTGCAGGTCCATGGCCTCTTTATAAGCCAAATACTGAAAAGGCCAAGGCAACCTTCTTACACTGATTTTTAAAAAAATAATATGGAAAATTGAAATAAACAAGGGATAAAAGGGCAGGTATAACCACAGATGCAGCAAAAAATTCAAAAAGAGTAAAGAATATAGTGGGGGCAGTGTTGTGGTGCAGCAAGTTAAGCCACTGCCTGTGACGCATGCATCCCGTATGGATGCCGGTTTACGTCTCAGCTGCACCACTTCCGGTCCAGCTCCCTGCCAATCTGCTTGGGAAAGCAGCAGGAGATGGCCCAAGTGCTTGGGCCCCTGCCAGCCACATAGGAGACCCAGCTGAAGCTCCCAGCTCCTAGCTCTGGCCTGGCCCAGCTCTAGCTGTTACAGACATTTGAGGGAGTGAACCAACAGGTAGAAGATCTCTCTCCTCTTTCTGTATCTCTGCCTTTCAAGTAAATAAATAAAGCTTTTGAAAAAAATATTGTGAGCACGTCATTCCACTAAATTCTAAATTTGGCCCTCTAAAGGTGAATTAACAAGCACCATACTGAAAAGTTGAAGAGGAAAACTATGATCTTTTCAGTAGGAGAAATTCATGTCACAAAAATTCAGCATAAAAACTTAGTTAAAAAGACAGTAAAACATGATAGAATTTTCTTAATTTGAAGACTGTCTTCCAAAACCCTGAAGCAAACCTCATTGTTGAATGTAAGTGTCCCTCTTTAAATCAGTGAAAAGATAGTCTCCTGTGGTTAGATCTTCGATCCTACATTGTGCAGGAGGGCCCAGCCAGTTCACTAAGACAAGAGGTGGGGCAGAGAGCATAAAGTTTGCAAAGGAAGAAACAAATTTTTGTTTCCAATTGATAGGATTTATCCACTTAGAAATCTCAAAAGAATATACAAATAAATCATGTAAGATAATAAGAACCTTTATCCCAGGGGCTAGCATTATGGCGCCATGGGTTAAGCCACTGCCTCCCACACCAGCATCCTATATGTTCACTGGTTCAAGTACCTGCTGCTCCACTTCCAATACAGCTCCCTGCTAATGTGCCTGGGAAAGCAGTGAAAGATGGCGCAAGTCCTTGGGCCCCTGCCATCCATATGGGAGACCCAGATGAAGTGCTTCGTTCCTGGTTTTGGCCTGGTGTAGCCCTGGCTATTGCAGCCATTTTGGAGAATGACCCAGCAGATGGAAGATCTTCCTCTTTCTCTCTGTGTATCTCTCCCTCTCTCTCTCTCTGCAACTCTACCTTTCAAATAAATAAAACAAATATTCCAGTGACTGCATCTAAGACCAAGCTAGAAAAATCAATTCTATTTTTGTTTCTTAGCCTCGAGCACCTAGAAAATGAAATAACAGGAAAGATATCACCTGGAAATGTGAAGGCCTAGGAGAAAATCAGGCAGCAGGTGTGGCCCACCTTTATAGAGCCAATTGTGATACTGTGCTGAAACTTACTAAAGGGACCACATGTGCTCTGACACCTGTGAGCATGTGACCTAAGCTGGCGTAGCATTGCAGATCACAGGTGATGGTGATTCCGAAACAACTGATTTTCTATACCCACCCCCCAAAAAACCAAATCAGTTCATAAACATGAAAGACTTCCATGTGGAAAATGAAACTCGAGACATGAAGAAGAGTCTTTTTTGGCCTCAAGTCAACAGACACCATGAAAGAAATGAAAAGAAAAACTACTAATTCAGAAAATACATCTGTAAGCAATATGATTGAAAAAGAGTATTACAGACACTCATAAACCAGTAAGAAACAGGGAGATGACCCAATGAAAAATGGGCAAGTGATGTGAACATATATTTCACAGAAGAGAATGTGAAGTGGCTAACAAACATGAAAAAGATACTCTCATCTCATTAGTAATTAGGAAAATACAAATCCACACTATAATAAGAAACTCTAAAATTAACAAAATTTTAAAAATCTGATAATACTAAGTCTTTGACATGGATTAGGCACAAGGGATGCCTTTTTAAAATATTTCTTTTATTTATTTGAAAGAGTTTCAGAGAGAGAGACAGAGAGATAGGTCTTCCATCTGCTGGTTCACTCCCCAGACGGCCAAAATGGCTGGAGCTGTGCCGATCATGAGCCAGGAGCTTCTTCTGGGTCTCCCACACGGGTGCAGGGGCCCAAGGACTTGGGCCATCTTCTACTGCTTTCCCAGGCCATAGCAGAGAGCTGGATTGCAAGAGGAGCAGCCAGGACCAGAACCGGCGGCGCCCATATGGGATGCCGGCACTTCAGGCCAGGGCTTTAACCCACTGTGCCACAGCACTGGCCCTGGGATGCTTTTATTCAAGGTTACTAAGAGCATAAATTGTAATATTTTGGAAAAAAATTTGACCTTGTGCTATAAATCTGAATATTTACATACCTCCAATTCAAGAATTTCACTCCTAAGTGTATAATCCAGGTAAACCGTCCTGTGGACCAGAAGACATATACAGGAATGTTCATAGCAGCATCAGTCCAAACAACAGAACTCCAAGAACAACCCAGATATCTATTAATAGGAAAATGGATCATTTGTGTCACTGAATTATATACATCCAGTAGTGAATGAACATGAGTGAGCAGCATGGATACATTTTTAGAACAAAATATTGGGCTTAAAACAAGCAAGTTGTAGAAGACTACAGTACCGCACGATACCTTTCAATAAAGCTTAAAAGCAGGAAAAACTTTGTTTATGATGAATGGGAACATAATTATAAACAAGACACAAAGTGGTGTAGCAAGGCAGGACTGGCATGTTTGTTCTTCTGCAGAAGCCTGGCCCTCAGAGTGGAACGGTGAGCTAGCAGTGACCTTGCGTTTGTCAAGGCTGACTCGGGCCAGACCCACGGCGTGACTTTTTAGATTATCATCATCGTATGTAAGGAACCTGTGGGAGGTGGAGGTACCCAGAGCTCCGGTACTGAAGGCTGCGAGAGCCTTGAATGAACCACGGCTGTGGATGAGTGCCTGACAGCTGACCAGGCGCCAGAGGAGGAAAGGCGGGGCTGCCCCCAGGCCTTGTGGGAAAGGCCGCAGATCCTTAGCACAGAGCTGGGGGCGCTGACTGCAGCTCCTGTGTTGCCCTTTCATGCCTCAGCTCCTCAGTGAGCATGTCCGTCAAGAGCTTTACCAGAAACACAGCCAACACCAAATTAGGACTTCTCACAGATCCTGAGGAGGTTCAAATTCACATCCAAAGAATTAGACGGCAAAACAAGAATCAACTTGGAAAAGCCACACACCAATACACAATCAGAAAAGTATTTGGTATTACCTACAAAAGGAAATGGCTTTTTCAAAAACCGCTTTAGGGCTGGCGCTGTGGTGTATTGAGTTGAGCCTCCACTTGTGGTACCGGCATCTTATATGGGTACTGTGGTTCGAGTCCCAGCTGCCCCACTTCCGATCCAACTGCCTGCTGATGGCCTGAGAAAGCAGTGGAAGATGGCCCAAGTGATTGGGCCCCTGCACCCCCATGGGAGACCCGGAAAAGCTTCAGTCTCCTGGCTTTGGTTCAACCCAGCTCCAGCTGTTGCAGTCGTTTGGAAGTGAACCAGTGGATAGAAGATCCCTTGGTCTTTCTCTCTCTCTCTCTCTCCCTCTCTCTCTGTAACTCTGCCTCTCAAATAAATAAATTTTTAATAAAAAATACTTTAAAGAATGGATTGTGCATTTGTTCTATTATTATTCAGGGAAAATAAGCTATTGACCATTAGATATTCGCCACCCTGAGGTTAGCAAGAACAAAGATTTACCAGGCTTGGTGGTTTCAGCTTGATCGTGGAGAGTTATTGAAGATTTTCAGTGTGGAGTGACAATTTGCTTTGCATGCGTGAGAGCTCTCTTGGGCAAAAGTGGGTCAATATAAATGACTCTATTAAAAGTTGTTTTGTGTTGAGTTTTGATTATTTCACCTTAGCAAATGGAAGACTTACATTTTGTCCAGGAAAAGGCATAGTATGAGGGGAGAGGAACCAAGCAGAGGGTGAGAGTGTGGGCTGGGTCACAGGGCCGTTCTGTTAGCTCAGAGCCTACTTGCCTCCCGGCTACACCACTCTAGATGCAGCCTGATTCTGAGACGGAGGAGTCACAGGCCTGCCCTGAAAGGGCTTTTTAACACAGCACTACCCCGGGAACAAAGAAAGATGTGTGACTAAGCAAACCGTCTGCATAGACACTGTGGGAGTCTTCCTAGGAAGTAGTGCTCCACTCAGCCCTGAGACCTTTTTTAGAAAAATTTAAGTGAGTCAGAAAATAAGTTATTATTATTTTGGAGTTTTTGTTCACCTGAAGTTAAATTGCAGTTGAAGTTCATCTGTGTATAATCAAGTCAAGGGTTCCACTCTAGCTGAGTGTGAACAGGGAACAGAGGGGGCAGATGCTGTGGCATAGTGGGTAAAGCTGCCACCTGCAGTGCTGACATCCCATATGGGTGCCAGTTCAAGTCCCGGCTGCTCCACTTCTGATCCAATTATCTGCTATGGCCTGGGAGAACAAGTCCTTGGGCCTCTGCACCCACATGGGAGACCCAGAAAAGCTCCTGGCTCCTGGATTTGGATCAGCGCAGATCCAGCCATTGCAGGCATCTGGGTAGTGAACCAGCGAATGGAAAACCTCTCTGCCTCTGCCTCTGCCTCTCTGTAACTTTGCCTTTCAAGTAAACAAATAAAATCTTTAAAAAAAAAAAAAAAGCGGGGGGGGGGGCTGCAGAAAATAATCCATGTGGAACTTTAGAGCTAAACACTACAAGAAATGACAAGTAAGGACAAGTGCAGTAGTGCAGTTTATTGAATGGTTACTATGCACCAAGCATAGTGCTAAGCACTTTGCATGCACCTCATTTAATCACGGAAACCAATGTATGAGGAGGGCGTCCCCATTTTTCACAGGGGGAAACCGAGGCAAAGAAACATGAGTCACTTGCCCAATGTCACACAGGTGTAAAGGGCAGAGCCAAGGCTGACTGATGTCAAAGCACACGTCCCCTTTCACTTGATATCCACAAAGGAGAGGCAGTGATGACCTGGAGTTCATCGGGACCTGCAGGAAGGGGATCTGACGATAGCCGAGAGGTGATGGACATAAAGGAGGAGCATCTCCTGCCTCGCTGGTGTGGAGAGCAGAGTCCACCCATCCCGGACACTCTGGTAGAAACCCTAGACACCTGCATGTGACTCCACATCCAAATACCCCCAAAGCTCCTTGAGTGCCGAAGAAAGGAAGACTCTAAAAAAAAATGGCTGTAGCCAATAAAGTTGCAAATCATTCCATTAAGAAAAGAAAATTCAATTAACTGAGTGACTGAGTTGAACTGTGCTTGTTGAGCACAGCGCCCGCAGGTACCATCGTGGTCTTGTAGGACACTCTCTAGGGGAGTAATCTTAGAAAAACCCGCAAAATTGAAAAGGGGGCATGTGGTCAGGGTTAAGCTCTAGCTAGAACCGATGGGTGTTATACAGCAAAGAGGCTGAATCTGAAAAACACAACAAAATACTCTGAAGACAGCAAGAGAGTGCCTTTAAAGCTGTTTCCTTTGGATTGAGAACAAGAAGGGATAGGCCCAGGGCTCGTGGCAGATGGTATAATTTAGACGATGAGCAAAGGCATAATTTTCTCTCTTTTTTTATTTTTATTTATTTATTTATTTATTTTGACAGGCAGAATGGACAGTGAGAGAGAGAGAGAGAGAGGTCTTCCATTTGCCGTCGGTTCACCCTCCAATGGCCGCTGCGGCTGGCACACCATGCTGATCCGATGGCAGGAGCCAGGTACTTCTCCTGGTCTCCCATGGGGTGCAGGGCCCAAGGACTTGGGCCATCCTCCACTGCACTCCCGGGTCACAGCAGAGAGCTGGCCTGGAAGAGGGGCAACCGGGACAGAATCCGGCACCCCGACCGGGACTAGAACCCAGTGTGCCGGCACCGCAAGGCAGAGGATTAGCCTAGTGAGCCGCAGCGCCAGCCCAGAATTTTCAACTCTCAGCTTTTCTGTTTTCTCTGTCAAGGAAAATGGTGCTCATCTTAGAAATGTTAAACAAATATCTAGAAGAAATTGAATCTGGATAGGTGAGACAAACAGGAGAGCTGTGGATTAGGATGTGTAAGCCCAGGTGGAAGGGGGAACAGCATCTCAGATGTGGCGTTGCTCAATCTGAGTTTGTTGAATGAACGGAATTGAATCCCTGCTGTTGAAATAACTTGCAGACATAATCTCAGTCTGTGAAAACTCGTGGAGAATTCTGGAACCAAAAGACTAGAGATGAGCACGCCTGGGAAAGGCACATGAATTCTGATCCTTGTCAGAATTCTGGAAATGATTATTTAAGAAGCTACGTGTTTAGAGAGAGATGTAGGGGCCCAGCATTGTGGCGCAGTGGGTTAAGCTGCCACCTGCAATGCTGGCATCCCCCCCATGAGTACCGATTCAAGCCCCAGCTGCTCTGCTTGCAGTTCAGCTCCCTGCTAATGCACCCGGGAAAGCAGTAAAAGATGGCCCAAGTAAGTGGGCTTCTCACCCATGTGGGAAACCCCACACGGAGTTCCTGGCTTCTGGCTTTGGCCTGGCCCAGTTTCGACTGTTGGGGCCATTTGGGGGGGGCGGTGAACCTCTCTCTACCTCCCCCTCTCTGTAACTCTGCCTTTCAAATATATAAATAAATCTTTTTATTTTTTTTTTCAAAGAACCCAAAAGATATTTAGAGATGAGTAGGAGCCATTAGTGTTCAAGAAACTGTAGGGAACAAATGTTACTTCCCTTCCAGAACTGTAAGGTTTTCAGTGCCCATGAACATGGTGCATATATATATGTGTGTATATATATGTGTATATATATATATATATGTACAGTTTAGTTTCAGGAAAGTATTTTCTTATCAGAGTTTCTTATGATTGCCTCAGGGACAAGACATAGCAATGTGGGCTGATGATACCAGGTTGGGTGTCTTGAGCCTGCTTCACTCAAAGGCTGAGGAAGGTCCCTAATGATGGATGAGTTGGCTCTGTTCCTGAGCCAGCCCCATCTGACATTTCATTTTTCAATCTCATAAATCTCATATTGAAAGGTACAGGATGCCCATTTATCAATTCTGCAGAAATCCCAGAGCTAGGAGAAATGCTAGACAGAACACTCAGAAGATACCTAGTCAGCTAGATGGAATATTCAGAAGATTTCTCCATGATAAGACACAGGCAACAAGATGACGCTTAACAAAATACATATAAAGTCTTTTTTTAAAAAATATTTTTCATTTATTTGAAAGAGTTACAGAGAGAGGAGGAGAGAGAGAGAGAGGAGGTAGAGAGATCTTCCATCCACTAGTTTACTCCCAATATGGCCACCACAGCCAAGACTGAGCCAGGCCAAAGCCAGGAGCCAGGAGCTTCTTCTGGGTCTTCCATATGGGTGGCAGGGGCCCAAGGACTTGGGCCATCTTCCACTGCTTTCCAAGGCACATTAGCAGGGAGCTAGATGGGATATGGAGCAGCCAGGACACTAACTGGCACCCATATGGAATGCCTTAACCTATCATACCACAACGCAAATACCATAAAGTCTTTTTAAATGTTTATTTTCAGGGCCAGCGCTGTGTTGTAGTAGGTTAAGCATCTGCCTATGGCACCGGCATCCCTGCATATGTCTGCCCTGAATATATAGTGTGAATTAAGTGTAGAAAAAGATCAGTTGCACAGATAGAACTTGAAGGCATCAGACTTAGCCATCTCTATTGTGGAAGGACCAGAGTTCACATGCAAGTTAAGAGGAGAGCTGCAAAAAAAAAGACGGCTGCAATTCTTGGGCACAGGACGAATGTGTGAGGGGATCTCTCCATCTGGGCTGTGGATATTTGATTCTGCACTCTTTTGTTAGATCCTGGAAAAGTAGGTAGCAAGCAGAGGTGGGCAGCTGTCATGTGACAGCATGACAAACCATCTGGAGGGGTTGACTATGGAAAATCCAAGTGCAGTGAGTTGTGAGACCTGTCTTCCAATATATGAAGGCCTGTCATCTGAAATATGTAGTTACATGTTCTACATTTTCCTCCAGAGATAAACACCGGCAGCAATGGTTGGTGGCCAAGCCGAAAGGCCAATAGAAAAAAGATTTTCAATACATAAAGTACACAGCCAGGCAGAGGGCTTCCTGGCCAGCAGAGAATTATCCTGGAGACAGGAGGGAGTTGAGGGAGCACCTGCATGGTCTCTGTGGCTGGACCACCTGGCCCCTGAGCTTTCTTCCATCAGCAGTCAAACGTTGCAGGATTGAGACTGACGGCTGCAATTTACTGAGCTCCCGTTATCTGCAGGACTGAGTCAAGTGCTTTGAGTACTTCATCCCACTGCAGGTGAGGAGACTGACACTCAAGGAGACAATGTTAATTGCTCGAGCCCACACAGCAGTAGGTAGAAGAGTAGACATTTGGTCCTGAGTTTAAAGTATATGCTCTTAACTTCTGTGTTGTGTCTGATCTCTGGTTGACACACTTCATTTTTCATTCAACAACGAACTCCCTGGAATGCCTTGTTCTTGATCTCCTTTCTCCCTGGCTTTCGGCTGAGCTCAGCTGCTGCTTCCTTCCTGAGGCCTCCCCACACTTCCTCCACACGGAATTAATTGCTGCCCTTCTGTGTTTCCATAGTAAGGGGCACATGGTATTCTGTGTGGCTGTGCATGCTGGTTTTTCCCTGGGGACTGCAAGCTCCTAGGAAGAAAAGTTTTCTGAACCACTGGAGCCAATGTGTACTCACCTCTGTCCCTTAGCACCACAAACAATACTTAGAAAATGTCAGCACTGGGGCTGACGCTGTGGCATAGCAGGTAAAGCTGCTGTCTACAATGCCAGCATCCCAAATGGGTGTCAGTTCATGCCCTGGCTGCTCCACTTTCGATCCAGCTCCCTACTAATGGCCTGGGGAAAAGAGCAGAAGATGGCCCAAGTGCTTGGGCCTCTGCCACCCATATGGGAGACCTGGAAGAAGCGTCTGGCTTCTGACCATCTGAAGAATGAACCAGTGGACGGAAGATCTCTGTCTCCTACTCTTTCTATGACTCTTTCAAATCAATCAATCAATCTTTTTTTAAAAAATGGAATAAGTAACTAAATATAACTTTAAAAAAAGAATACTGGTACCCAGTACACTTATAATTCTTCTGTTCACTCATTCATTCAAGAAACCCAGGAAAGAATACCATCTATTTCCTTCCCTGTTCTCACTCCCCTTTAATCCATCCCATGTATCATCCTCTGGTATATCATCTTCTGACTATACCACCTTTAACATCCCTTTATGTTCTGCAAAGTACAAATGCCTTCACGTGGCCCTAGGGGGTCTCTGTGGTGAGATCTCAGTAAAGTTTCAGGCCTTGCCATCACCTCTCCAGGTCCCCTTAAATCCTTCCCAGTCTCCAGCTCCACGTCTTTTTTTCCAGTCCCCTTGTTCTTCCTTACATTGTTTCCTCTTTGTGAAAATTCCCTTTTTCATTCTCATTATTTCCTCTCAAAAGTGTTCTCTATTCTTCAATACTACTGCTCAAAACCCAGGTACCTTAGTACCCCAACACCTGCCCTGACCAGAAAAGCCCTCTCTCTTTTGTATTTTTTTGTTGCTTTCTTGTGACAGCTTTCTTTCTTTTTTTTAATAGAGACAATGACTCATTTATTTGAGAGGCAGAGTTAGAAAGGAGAAAGAGAGAGAGGGAGAGAGAGAATCTTCCATCTACTGGTTCACTCCCCAAATGGTTATAAAGGCCTGGAATTCCATCTGGGTCTTCCACCTAGGTAGCAGGGACCCAAGCACTTGGGCCATCTTCCCTACATTAGCAGGGAGCTGGATTGGAAGTGGAGCATCAAAGACTTGAATCGGTGCACATATGGGATGCCAGTGTCTCAAGTAGTGGCTTAACCCACTGCACTACAGCTCTGGCCCCGACAGCTTTTCTAATGTTCTACATTTTTTTAAAAGATTTATTTATTTATTTGAGAGGCAGAGAGAGAGGGAGAGACAAAGATCTTCCATCTACTGGTTTACTCCCCAAATGCTGCAATAGCTAGAGCTGGGCTGATCTGAAGCCAGCAGCCAGGAGCTTCTTCCAGGTCTCCTACGTGGGTACAGGGGCCCAAGCACTTGGGCCATTAGCAGGGAGCTAGATTGGAAGTAGAGCAGTTGGGACTCAAACTGGCACCCATATGGGATGCCAGAGCCAGAGGCAGAGGCTTAACCTACTAGGCCACGGTGCCACCCCTCTAATGTTCTATTTTATGCTAACTCTTTGAGTCCATCATCCAAAAGATTATTAGCAATATCATTTGTGGTAGGTGCAACGCTTTACTGTTTTGTGATATATAATAATACATAGCACTATATTCCCAGTGCCTAAGGCAATACCAAACACATAGGAAGTATTTGATTAACTGCTGTTATTGAATGGATGGATGGATGGATTGATGGATCAGAAGTCAAGATTTGCATGTTAGCACCGATTTGCCCATAAAATATTTCATTCTGGGCAATGCATGTAGATATCTTTGGGTGTCAGTTTTTCTATAAATAACAAGATGATCAAGGAGCCAGGAAGAAAAGGGAGCTAAATGTTATGAAATACTTGTTTTGTGCAAGGTAACATGCCAAGGGCATTATTTATCTTATATGATGACTAGAAGAAGGGAGGGAAAGATTTATACAACAACGAAGAGTGTGTCTTTAGGGTAAGGCACACTCCTAACATCTCTTAGGAATTCATGTCCTACCTCTAAGTTACTGTAAATTTGGGTTCTTTTAACCTCTGATCTTGTAAACCTCTGTTTCTTAAGTTGTCAAGTGGTAATGCCAAGAGAATCTACCCGTGAGGTTTTCTGCGAGGGTTAAGTGAGGTGCTGCTTATGAGGCCCATGGCCCAGGGTCCGGCACATAATCGATGCATGATAAGTAGCAGCTCTTTACTGTGTTATGTGGGTGTCATATTATTCCAGTTTAACCAGTGGTGAAGCATTGGCCCTGAGATGTAAAGCAGCTTGCACAAGGTCAGACAAATCTGCTTCCCCCTCTGCCTATGGGATGCACTGGTATAAACCCATCCAGAATGGCCATGCATCCCACGTTCTCACTGCAGGGTGAAAGGGCACAATTATCACCTCTCTGTTGCTACTTCTCAACTATGACAGATTTTAACATTGTAGTAGCCAAACATGTAATATCTAATAGTATCTAAGAAGCATTGTAAATTTTCTCATGGTTATTCTGAGTTTTTTTTTTTTTTAAGATTTATTTATTTGAAAGTCAGAATTATACAGAGCAAGGAGAGGCAGAAAGAGAGAGAGAGATCTTCCATCTGCTGGTTCACTCCCCAGATGGGCACAACTGCCACAGCCACACTGATCCAAGGCCAGGAGCTCCCTCTGGGTCTCCCAGGTGGGTGCAGTGGCCTAAGGACTTGCGCCATCTTCTACTGCTTTCCCAGGCCATAGCAGAGAGCTGGATTGGAAGTGGAGCAGCCAGATCTTGAACTGGTGCCCATATGGGATGCCAGCACTGCAGGTGGCGGCTTTACCCGGTACACCACAGCACTGGCCTCCAATTATTCTGTTTAAAAAAGGTTGAAATCTAAGTTGTAAGTATATATGGATGTAACTTTCTGTCCATAAGACTCAAAGCTAAAAACATTGTTTTCACCATTTGGCTTTGTGCAAAAATCCAGAATGCTGTATTCCTCTATGAGCAACTCTGACATGAGCTCCCCTGATCCAGGAAGAGAGCCACATACCTTGGGAGTCCTCCATAAGCATTAGGGTAGGCAGTGGGACAAGGAGACAGTAACTGACAGCCAGCATTTTCTTTGGCAAAGGATATGATGCATATATACCTAAGAATCTTACACAGGATGAACAAGGAGACAGAACAGGATCTGCTGTAGTAGAACGTTAGTAGCGTTAGTAGCGGCATAAACCTCTGGAGCTGATAGCCATGCCCTAAATGTCTGTCAGGATCGGCCCCAGAGCAGGCACAGGTGGATTCTGTTTGCCATGCCCATGACCTCGAGGCATCAACAGGGTGTCAGGGAGCGGCTGCCTGCTGAGCCCTTCTTGCTACAAACACGGGCTGTGCTAAAGTAGCTCCAGGGCAGTTTGATCCTGGGGAGAGAAATGCCAATCTAACCCATTTGCCTTTGATTCCTTAAGCAGATTCAGGCACACAGGATGAAGCACAGCTCTTGCAGGAATGGTTTCAGCTGGTTCTGGAGAAGAATAAATTAATGCGATATGAGTCGGAGCTACTGATCATGTAAGTCTGGCCACACAGGTAACCGTGCGTCCTGAAAGCAGAGGGGTGGGCCGGGTGGGGGACGGCTCACCCTCCTGGGCTGAAGTCCCAGGATTTTTTCTCCTTGTGCATACAGAGTAGTGATTGAGGCAAATTGATATTTTACGTCTTGCATATCATGCTGGCATTAGAACAGAGAGTCTTCCGTTGTCTGTTTGCTCTGTGGAGTCCAGGGGCTAAAGGAGATTTCAGGAAATGAGTCTGAAGCTGGAGGGCCTCTGGATAAAGGGTTTCCGATCCAGCCCTGTCCCCCAGGCCCTTGCTAAAAGAGCAGTCACAGTGGGGAGGGCTGTGTCTGGGCCAGAGGAATCGTGGGAAGGGCTCTGTGAGCTCTGCCTGGCCGCTTCCCTGTGGCTTCCGAGACGAAGGACTGAGCTCTGTCCCCATGTCCCCTTGGAATGAGGGTTGCAACCTGGCTAGGAAAAGTAGAGTGATCGCAGCACACACTGAAGAAGTCCAAGGTCACCTCTCCATCCTTTATGGGCAAAGGAAGGAAGCACATGCTAGGAACAGGCCAGAAGTCTGGGTCTTCAGGAATTATCTGTTCTATTACTGTTTTTCAGTTGACTCGGCTCAATTTAGTAATTTGCTTACATCCACTTGTCTACAAAGCCCTTGTCATACAACCACACTGTGTGCATTGGGGCCAGCTCTGGAAAGTTCACACAACAAACATTTTTCGAGCATATTCAGTGTGCCAGGAACTAGGCTAGGATCTGCGGAAATAAAGATGAATATGGCCACAGTCCCTGTCTTCTGGGGTCCTGTGGTTTCAGGGGAGGAAGATATGCAAATACACAGTGCAGTGGCCAAAAGAGAACCTGGCAAGACCTCCTCGGAGGTAAGCGGCTGGCTCAGAGCCTGCCTGAGAGAGCCAGCGAGGCGATGGCTGTTGCCACCGCTGTTCGGTGATGCAGCTTCCCTGGGAAGTGCACCAGGATTTCTCTCCCAAAAGAGATCAAGTGGGAGAACTCAGACACGTGAACCAAAGGCGTGGCAGAACTCTGTTGAAGGATAGGCATTAGTCCGGAAAAAGACCAAAATGGACAAGATGGGTATGTCTACCCGAGTCCTTTGGGAAGCAGACGTGCCAAGACAGAAGTAGAAGCACAGTGGATTCATGGGGACAGTGCCTGTGAAGCAGGAGGGGAAATGGATGCGGAAGTACGAGGGAGGTCTTCAGACCCCAGCGAGCTTGTGCTCCATGCTGTGTGTTCTTTCTTTGAAGTGCTTGGGACAAGAAGTGTTTCAGATTTCAGAATTTTGGATCATTTGCATAACCTTGACCAGCTGAGTGTCCTGAATCCAAAAATCCAAAATCTGAAATGCTCTGAAATTCACTTTTGAGCCTTATGTCTTTTTTATTTTGGAATACCCTGGAGTTCAGGTTTTTGGATTGAGGATGCTGTAAAAAGAGAGGAGGAAGGAAGGGGAACTGGACAGAAGGAGCCCAGAGACGGTGCCTCTCTGAGAGAGTCTTGGCCAGGCCGGTGGGAGCAGGGATCGCCATCCCAGGAGATCCATGGCAGGCTGGAAGGCCCAGCTCCTACACTTCTGCTGTGCTCAGTGGCTGGGAGTCTGCTGGGGAGACTGTGGCCTTCACCTGACATGGGAACGGGTCTGTAACAGCAGGCAGCTCACAGAACTCCTCCCAGGAAGTTCTGTCTTCAACCAATATCTGAGCAGTGTCCTCCATTGGCCACCAACGTGGGCCAAGAGAAGTTCAGTGTCAATAACACAGGCAAAATATTGAACAGGGCAGTGTCCTTGGCTCTGTAGTCTTGACTGTTCCTTCCACATCTCCTACACCCAGAGGGACAGCAGTCTGCACCTGACTGCTCCATCCAGACAAAACATCTCACATTAGTGTCCTTTTTTTGTTCTCTTGTTAATCACACGGAGAGATTTGGGAGTTCTTAGAGGCGAGGCTTGGGGTCATGTTGCTCCTACAAGAGAGAAGAATTGGAAATGGTCATCACTTCTCCCCTGGACTGTTGTAAGACATTTCTTCACCATTCTCACCTCCAGCTCTTCCCTAAAGGGTGGACTGGAGGGCCTTCCAAAAGCTGCCTACTGAGGTCACAGCACTGTCTCAAGTTCAGCACATCAGTAGTCTCTCTAGGCAGCTGGAGTGATCCCCGCAGCAGCATAACCTTCCGTTTAGAGGAATCCAAAAACCCCACTTCTAATAAGGAGAAAAAAAAATGTAGCAGCTGCTGTCCACGGGGTAATTTGTCAGTGATTCCACACAAATCCCCAGTGCTTACAAAGTGTGAACATCTTCCCCTACCAGGGCCCAAGAACTAGAATTAGAAGATCATCACAGCAGATTGCAGCAGAAGTACAGAGAGAAAATGCTCAAGGAGGGTGAGTACGGGGATGTGCTTTGGGTCCTCGCGATAGACTTTTTTCCTAGAAAGGCATCTGGGAATAGAGTCCCTTCCTAGCATTGGCCGACCCACCTGCCAGTGGGAGGAAAGTTCAGAGGCAGCCTCCCCTTGGCCAACCACAAGCACAGCAAGCCTTTCCTTGGCTTCATTCAGTGATACACACCACCTGTACCTGTCGGAAGCAGCGCAGATGACTCCAGCTGTGAGGAGCCTCTACCAAGAGAATTGTTCATTGTCTCGCTGGCTAAATAAGGAATACCAATACCGGAACATGCCTGAATTAGCCAACCATAGCATGCAACTCGGATCTCGTTTGTGCAATTTTTTTTTACGTTTTTTTTTTTTTTAATTTGACAGAGTTAGAGAGAGAGAGAGAGAGAGAAAGGTCTTCCTTCCTTTGGTTCACTCCCCAAATGGCCAGTGCTGCACCAATCTGAAGCCAGGAGCCAGGTGCTTCCTCCTGGTCTCCCATGGGGTGCAGGGCCCAAGCACTTGGGCCATCCTCCACTGCCTTCCCAGGCCACAGCAGAGAGCTGGACTGGAAGAGGAGCAACCGGGACTAGAACTGGCGCCCATATGGGATGCCGGCGCCACAGGCGGAGGATTAACCAAGTGAGCCACAGCACCAGCCCCTCGTTTGTACATTTGATAAAAAATTTAATTTGCTTTGTTTCAGGATAGTAAAATAAATACTACTACAGACTCTATTAGCCATCCTTGATCCTGTTTTTTTAATTAATTATTATTTTTAATTCTTACTAAGGCATAAAGGTCATATATTTTCTCACTCCTCTTCAAGGAACCAGAAAAAGTGTAGCTGCATCATTTTGTCTGTCCCTGAGCTCCCCTTGCGCACCAGCTTCTTCCTGCTAGCAAGCAGGGTAGAAAACAGGCGCTCTGCATCCTTCTCCGGGAACCTCACTCTGATGCAATCATTCAAACCGCCCTGTAGGACACGCTCAGTCTCCCTGCGCTAAAGCTGTGCAGTCTTGAGATTGGCCACCACTTCCTTCTGCATCTCTCCCTAGGGGATTGCCAGGTAATGAGCACAGGCAGGTCTGTGTGGCCTTGGGAAACTAGGAAGCTGTGTAGGGCGCTCTGACTCCCTGAGGCCCCACATGCTGTCTCCCGTCACCCAGCTGCCGCCCCCTCGCTGGCACCTGTAGCTGGCTGAGGTGTGCGGTGCCGGAAGCCACCTCCTGCCATTCCCATGGTGTGCTTTGGAGCCTAGTGGCGTTCCCTGGCTCGCTTGCCCAGCCTTGCTTCCATTCAGCATGGGACTTTGGACAACTCTGGGACATGTGGGCCACATCCAGCAGACGGAGACTCTTCCTGTCTGCCCGCTTACACACAGGGCAGCCCCTCAAGCTGGCTTCTTCCCACACTGGTGTCCTGGGGCCCCAGTGTTCTCCTGCCTGCTTAGGGACTTCCGGAGTCCAGAATGCAGAGACAGGAACACAGAGCTCTCCCTCTTGGCCTCTCCTGCCTTGCTCTTCTCCCTCCCATAAAACCTGACGTGCAAAAGGACTGTGCTGCTTAATTTGCCATTCCTTGTGTCTCCTTTCTTCCCGGCCCAGACCTCAGAACTCAGCTTGGTGAGAGCCGGTGCACCTTCTCACCGCCCAGTCTTGGTGTGCTGGATGGGAGGGACCACAGGAATTTAGAAAGGCTCAACCGGCCGGTGCCGCAGCTCACTAGGCTAATGCTCCACCTGCGGCGCCAGCACCCCAGGTTCTAGTCCTGGTTGGGGCGCTGGATTCTGTCCCGGTTGTCCCTCTTCCAGTCCAGCTCTCTGCTGTGGTCTGGGAGTGCAGTGGAGGATGGCCCAAGTGCTTGGGCCCTGCACCTGCATGGGAGACCAGGAGAAGCACCTGGCTTTGGATCGGCACAGCGCCGGCTGTAGCGGGCATTTGGGGGGTGAACCAACAGAAAGAAGACCTTTCTCTCTGTCTCTCTCTCTCTCTCACTAACTCTGCCTGTCAAAAGAAAAGAAAAAAAAAAAAGGCTCAACCCAAGGCCACAATCTGATTGACAGATCTGGCCTTAAAATCCAGTTTTGAGGGTCAGAACACCCTTCACTACCTGTTTTCTACCCTTTCCCTTCCATTTCTCACAATCCTGTTTCCCCCAGGCAGTCAGATGCCTTGGCCAATTAGGAGGAAGGGCATGCCCTCAGAAAGTTCCAGGGGAAAGCAGAGTGGGTCTGGAAACCTCGTCCTGTCAGACAGTCGTGGCCTCGCTTTGCTTCTCCGTGGTTGGCTGTGGGCTCTGCTGACAGGGCTACCATGTGCCATGTGCAACACTCACTAGAAATGCAAAAGGGATTCTTGTTGTTGAAATAGTAGCACTGAAGCAGGTGGTTTCCTTCCCACTTCTCACGATTTCTTCCCTGCGGCTCAGTGGCCTTTGTGTTGCTCTGTTGGTTTCTTTTTCAGGCGGGAGGCAAGGTTGGGGCACCCGATAGGGCCCGGCTGGCAATCCTTGCTGCTTCTCACAAGGGCGTGCTCCCCCCCGTCGCTGCCCAAGATGAAATCTGAGCCGACCCCCCACAAAGCACCACCTTTCTAACCTGTGGCTTCAAGGGCAGCTCCTTGGTGCTTCATTCATTTCCTTGTTCTCTGCCTCGGAATTAAAGGGCAGGGCGAGCCAGAGGCCCTTGCCAAGAGCTCTCCAGGGGCCCCGTCTCACCCGAGGCCCTCTGTTTCTCTTGTTTCTCTAGAGAACCAGAAAGATGAGAACGCCGTCCACGAGGCGCAGGAGATATTCGCCGAGATGATGAAAGTGGTGGAGCAAAGGGACAAACTCGTGGACTCCTTGGAGGAACAGCGCCTCAAAGAGAAGGCTGAGGACCAGCATTTTGAGAGCTTTGTATTCCCCAGGGGCTGTCAGCTGAGCAGGACCTGATGAGACACCCCCCCACCACCACCGGAGGCAGGCTGAACGCCGCATCAGGACGGCCACAGCACGCTTCTCGTCCGTCTGTGCTTCGGTGGGCTCCATCATGCCTGGAATTTAAGTTGTACCCTCCTGCAGTTCTCTCATAGGTCAGAACTGTCTCGGGCAGACAACAGCGTCCCAAGGCCCCTCCAGAGCCAAGCAAGAAGAAAACACAAAGACTCTTGAAACTGGCAGCCGACTCGAGCTGGGCCGTCAGCGTGGAGGTGTCCCTGGCACATGACCAGCGTGGTTTTTCCCCCATAAAATGACACAATGATGTGATTCTCCTGTGGCTCTTGTCATCTTCCTCCCCAGTTCATTGAGTTGCACATTTTAAAATTTTAAGAAGCTGCCTTTTCATGAAAATATCCCTATTTTCCTTCTTTTCTTTTCTTTTTTTTTTCATGGGTGACTGATTTCCAAATGTCAGAAAGCAGCAGCAGGTTAAAGATTAGGTTAATATTTAAATTGCACTTCCAGAGAAAGAGGAGAAACCTTGAGATTACTGATTACACAAAGCAAATAACTGGTATAGCAGGTGTTAATTCAATCCAGGGCGAATTTAATTTACCAGGTGTACTTATAAGCCTTAATAGAATATACATCAGCAATGAGGGTTTAATAGAACATTTGAGCCGTAATTTTATTAAAAAGGAAAAAGGAAATCCAACTTTAGCTTCATGCCAGCGGGATTGTTAGTTTTCACCAAATACCACGGGCTTAGAGGAGCTTTTGTTCCCACAGTCTCGTCCTTGTGGCCCTTGCAACATAATAAGCGTTTTGAGGAACTCAATGATTTTGAGGGGCTTTATTTTTTTAATAAGCGCTGGTGATGGCAAAAAGGGAAGCTCTTCCATTTGTTGCTGAAACACGGATGAGGCCGGTGCTGTAAGTGAAAGGGAGTAGGGGAGCAGTGCCCCCTGCAGGGATCTGTGTCTCTGCCCAGGGCAAGGACAAAGCCACATCTGACTTCCAGGGAGAGCTGCGTGCAGGGACTTCACCTCCCAAATCGGCAACTGATGGTGGGCTTTTTAAAAATGATATTTCCAGTATGAAAAGGCAGCTGGGATAGAGTGTGCGCGGGCACCTTGGGATTCCTGGGGTGTCTGGACTGCATTTGGAGACCAAAGAAGAGAAGGCTTCAAATGGCGATGTGCTGGCCTGAAATGCTGGCTCCTTTGCCTTCCATGGGGTTCTTTGAAGATTTCCTCTGTTATTGACAAAACAGAGACTGGAGAACTCTGTGTCCTGGCTGTTCTTGTTCTGTGAGTGTCTGAGTTTGTCATCAGACAGAAGTGCTTTGCGGCTGTTGGCTCTCCCTCAAGACCACATTTTTCTCCAGGTGCGCTGACCCACCAACCTCTTTGGTCTGAGATGATGTCCCTGATGCTGGTCCGGTCAGCTGATAAGCCAGAAATTAAATGTCTATGGTCTTCCTCTGAGCCTGCCAACATTTTGGGTAGAATTTAAACAGTCTTCAGGGGTGGCATACAAATTCCAAAGACTGGGCTTTTTTTTTCTTTCCTTCCTCCCTTCTATCTGTCTTCTATCCATCCATCCATCTACCTACCTACCTGCCAATCCACCTATCTACCCTCTTATAACAACTGCCACTTCTGGCTATCTCTCTACTTTTATTTATTTGTATATTTTGTGCAAATTGGTAATATGATTTTCTCATAATTCAGTTTTTTCTGTGTTATAATTTGGAGACGGCCCATTGTCAGTAAAATTGCTATATAAGCTATTTGATGTACAAATAACCCCAACGTTTGGGGCAGTGAGTTGTACAGTATTAAAGATTGATGGAGATGAACAAAATACTTTCAGACATCAGCCTTTAGAAGTAAGCTAGTGTACATTCTGCAGCAGCTTCTGTGTCTGCAATATGAGTGGGGTTATGATGAGATCCGGGCGGCCCCTTCACTGTCCCACAGAAGACCACTGGGTGAAGCGCTGAGGACGCTGAAGGCGCCATGGCTGCCCACGCCTGTATCATCTTCATAGTCAGCTCGTACAACCCCTATGTTAACCCAAAGGGCTCAAGGCAATAATAAGGGCAGGATTTTACATAAGTTGGACCAGGAGGACAGTTTTTTTTTTTTTTTTTTTAAGCTTGCTCTTCCAAATCTTCCATCTATTGATCTATTTATTTAACATGCCCATAGGGTTCTGCAGCCCTGTGCTGGAGGCTGAGACATACAAAGAATACTCATCTTCCTCTCTACCTCCAAGTAAATACAAAGATCAAGAAATAAGTACCTCCCCATGCAAAGATAAAAGACTATTTTTTATTATAAGCCCCAACCTATTCCCCTCACGTTCGTCTCAAGCGTGAAGACTTAGATCCCCCACCATCACAGAGCTCCTCTGGCCATCAAAATAAGTTCGTGTTTCTAAAACTGTGAAAAAATAATGTCAAGTTGTACTGTTCCATTTCAACCTTGACTTGGGCGGCGTGAGGCTGTTTGGAATCAATCAATGCCGAGATGCAGCATGTTAATTGCGACTGCGAAAGGAAGTGGCAGGTGTTTCCAACGCTGATGAGCTGCGATGAAATTGATGTTTTCTGTGCGTTCTGGAGGCAAATGACAATTCAGCACTGTCTCTCTTCCCAGGAAGCAGATTTAAAGGCTTTTCCTTCCAGACTGAAAGTGGCAGCGTGCCCCACCCAGGTGGTTATCAGAGAACTACCTCAGCAGGGCAGAGGGGGTAGGGGGCAGCTGGGGCTGCCGCCTGCGCCCACAGAGTGGCTGGCGGCGGCGGTGGGGAGCGCAGACGGAGGGGGTTATTGTCAGAAGAAGGTTCACGACCGGGGGAAAGTGTACTATTCCACCCACTGTTTATCTTCGAGCCTCACTGCTGAGTCGTTCGTGAAAGATTAATGTGCGCCAACAACCGGGAGCCTTGTGCACTGCTCTGCAAACTGAAGCGAAGCAAAAATAAATGGTTTTGTGTCTCAGGAATCAAAACACTTTCACGTGGGCTCGGTCTGGCTCTTTCTTTTCCGTGAAAGGAGCTGGACAAAGCTTTGATTTGGAATGGGAGGCTGTGGGTGCTTGATTACCTGGGGGCACCTGGAAGGACTTACCTGCCCAGCAAATTGGATTTGAGTGGGAGGGGAGCGGGGAGCCTGGGCTCACCTCAGGTGCAATGTCTCCACAAAGAAAGCTGTTGTCAGGGCTGTGCCGGGGGAGGAGGGAGGCCGGGCCCAGCCCCGCCTCTCCATTTCTTTTCACCTTCTTACCCGGGAAGCCTGGTTTTGAATTTCACTGCCAGGCACTCCCTTCTGGGCAGACCTGGCCTCATCCTCCAACTCACTCTCTTGCAGGACCAGGTTTGTCTGGTTTTCTCTGCTCTTTCCCCCAGTGCGTGGAAATTAGCAAATACAGGCAGATAATGCCTCCCAAGTGGTGCACGAGGTAATCAAGAAGTCAGGCCCAGGAACCAGCCCCCACCCCCATCAGCCACTCAAGCTCCCCTTATTGTTTGAAAACTTTCTTTCCGATGAGCTATTTGAAATGATTCGCACTGCCATTGACTAGTAGTGAAAAATATATACCAGAGAACTTCAAAAAGTGCATGGAAAAATGAAATAAAAGGATATTTGGGTACAGAAGATTTTGAAATGTGCAATTTTTTTCATGATACACATTTTCCATGAATGTTTTAAAGACTCATTGTATGCATGGATTTCAAAAATTTGTATACCAAAAGAAGCTTAGCTTTCAGTTCCATTTCCTATGTGCTTTTCGAAGTGTTCACGTACAGCTGCAGGTGAGAGCCGGTTGTGAGCAGGAGGTGGTGAGTGAGGACCTCTGGGAGCGGCTGCAGCCGGCCATCTTTGATGAGCTTTCCTTGGGCACCCCCTGGGTGAGCCCTGGACCCTCAGCCTCTCTGCACCTGTTTGCTGTAACTCACCATCCCTGGACCTTCAGAGCAGGCAGAGTCATGTCATGCTTGCTTCTTCTCCAAGTTCATTTCTAGAAATAAAAAAAAAAAAAAAAAAAAGTGAAACTCCGGGCACCGCCGCTTCCCTGGGGAGCCCCTCTGACCCTGATCATGGTAATAGCCACTGAGAATGCAGCGCTTCTCACCTGCTCTGCAGGTGCATTACCCCTTGTGATGCTGAAAACAAAATCCTTTGCATTATCCCCAGTTTTGGAGAATAAGACTGAGGTACCAAGAGGCTAAGGCACTTACCCAAGGCAGTCCAGATCCCACGGAGTGACTGCACCCAGAGGCTGGTCGCTGGAGCCTGGGCCCCCACCCACCAGGCTGCACAAACCTGCTCTGCATCCCCACCCAGCCCCGTGCTTCCCTTCCCATCCTAGACAGGATCCCATTGCCATCTTCCGTTGACCGGGTGGCGCCCAGCCCTCCTCAGGGGGAAAGCCGCATGCCTGGTGCTGCGGGACCTTCAAGCACACGGCCTGATGCTGGGCCAAAGCTCCAAATGTACCAGGGGCACCTGGCTTCCCTTCCCAGCCCTAGGACAGCAGAAAATAGTTCCCTAATGACCAAGGGAACATGGTTGCATATATGAGAACAAAACTCTAAGCATGTACTTCACAAGTTAGTGGTTCAAGCAAAAAAACCCAGTGAGAATCATCACTTCAGACACAGCAACCCAGGCCAAGAGTTGCTCATTCAAGCTCTGACGGGGCTCTAATTCCTGCTCCCTGGCCTCGTTCGGGCCTCAGAGCCTTCATCTGTGGAGCGAGGCTGATCCCTTCCTCCCTTCCTCCCTTCCTCCCTTCCTCCCTTCCTCGGCGCAGGATCAGTCTGCTGAATGTGGGCTCCCATCTTAAAGCGGGATCGGCCAGAAGATGACTTTGTCTTTGCTGAACTGTTCAAATCCAACAACAGAAACAGCAAACGGCACTCCCGGTCCCCGTAGAACAGGTGAGAATGGGTCAGAATGGGCAGTGTCCACCGGAGGGAGGGGGGATGAGGCGGGACCTGGGGCCAGGAAACGTCCAGCTGGGAGCACTGCCCACTCGCCAGTCTGCACGTGGCCCCTCCTGGGTGATGTCTCTCTGAACTGGTCTCTGCTGACCACATGGCCAGCCTCTTGCCCAGCAACCTGGCTACGACGGTTCTTCAAGTCTTCCCTGTAGCGTTTCTGGAAGACACCGTGCAGCCTTGGTGACTTTGTTCCATGTCATTGTTAGGCTGCATCCAACCCTCCTCCCTAAGAGGAAACATCTGCGGTCTTAATAGCCTTCATACCCACCCACCCCAGCAAAGACGGAAGCAGAGACTTTTGCTCCTCTGGGCCACACCGTCTGGAGAAGGGGCATGGAAGAAGGTGCATTGCAGCAATAGCAAAGAAGACCTTGTTGTCCACATGACACGGCCCTAGGAAGGAACAGGGGCGGAGACATTCAAGAACTTGGATGTGGGCTGGGCATCCCATATCACAGTGCCTGGTTTTGAGTCCTGGCTCTGCTTCCCATCCAGCTTCCTGCTAATGTGCACACTGAGAAGCAGCAGGTGGTTGGGTCCCTCCCACCTGGATCCAGTTCCTGACTCCTGGCTTCAACCTGGCCTGGCCTGAGCCATTGCAGCCATTAGGAGGGTGAAGCAGCAGATGGGAGAGCTCTGTCTGTTGAGGAAAAGAAAAAGAAAGCAAGCCCTCGTAGTGGCCTGTGGCATGGACCACACACCCAAAGGCACTCTGGGTCCTGGGATTCTTGCTTGCCTGGCTCGCCTAAGGGAGCTCGCACTTGTATCTTCCATCTTTGGAAGCGTGGCCTCTGCTGCTGTCCGTGCTATGTTCCCATTCCTCTGCCAGGGGACTGAGGTGGGAGCTGCTGGTTTTAGGCTTTCCCTCTGCAGCCCATGCTCAGCTATCATGCTTGGGGGGCTCCTTCCACTGTCTTCTGCAGTTCCTTTTTAGAATCTTGGAGGGTGATTGAGCACATCGCCTGTTTCAAAGGTCCTGGGGCACATTCTCCCATGGCTGCGTCAGAGAGGGTTTGAATGACATCATCTTCTGTGATCCTTGAGACATCCCCCCTCCTTGCTTCACCATGGCACTTGCTAAGGCTCAGGTCTTCCAACCTCCTAGTGCCCCGGGACTTCCCTGCTCCTAGAAGCCTTTGTTCCCCTACCCAACTCCACCCCATCATGACCCAGGCAAGGAGGACTCCTGGAGGACATGCACAGTGGTAGCCTGGCCCCAAGGGCAGCACTCTGTGAGGCTCCCCACTTTTCGCCTCCCGCCCATCCCTTCGATCCTGAGAGCACACCTTGCTTCCAGCGATCAAAGAGGGCATCTAGGGACCCTGGCTGGCTTTTCTCTTCCCTCTCCTGCTTTGATGGGATCCCATGACCTCTGATCCTTGGTTGGGATCCACAGCCTTCCTCAAACTCTCATCACGATCCTCAGAGGCTCCCACTTGTCCCTGGAGCATTCACTTCCTAGGGCTGCTGACCAGAGGACTGAGACCGTGTGGCTGGTTGTGGCAGAGGTTTATTTTCTCGTGGTTCTGGGGCCAGAAATCCAAACCCAAGGTGTGTTGGCACCGCATGTGCTCTGAGACTATAGGGGAGGACCCTTCCTTGTCTTCGGCAGCCTAGGGGAGTCCCAGGCACGCCTCGGCTTGTGGCCCCACACTTGTAATGGACGCCTCCTTCCTGGCTTCCCTCTGTGCATGTCTGTGTCCCCACTTTCCGCTTCTCATAATGACACCTGCAGAATGTCCTCCCTCACTGTTGTAGGAAGCGATTACGTCTGCAGTGACCCCGTTTCTAAAGAAGTTTCAGATTCTGAGGCTCTGGATGTCAGGGTTTCACTGTGTCATTTTAAAAGGACCCCAATTCAACCCATAACAGATGACACGTACACTTAGGAAAGATACCTTTTCCTAGTGAAAGCCTTGAGTTTTACTTTAATTGGCCTTGAGATGACTGGTGCACCTCTTTCCTCAGTTTTAAGCTATGCAATAAAAAGTAATACTGCAAAATAAAAACCGAAGGCAAAAGAAAAGTTGCCTTCAATATGACAGATTCAGACCAAATGTATAATTTGTAAAAGCTGCCTGGATGCAGCACCCCTGTTTTCTTTCTATTATCTTCATAATTAGATGCTCTGTTACTATTTTAATGGTTACCCTAGCGATTACATCATGATCCTTGTTTTATCAAAGTCCAGCACTTTTATTTCTTCCCGGATAATGCCTAGACCTTAACATTCTTAACTTCATTGACTCACTCTCAATCTGAGTGATCTTTTTGAATGCTTTTGTATTTTAATTTGGTTTATATCATTTGAGCCCCATAAGACATTATTTTTTTGATTTTGTATGATTAATATGCTTGCAATATACCCATCTATTTTCCCTTTTATCTATTTTTTATTCATTCCTGTGTCACCATGCTGCCATCCAGGATGACTTTGTTTTACCACACTATTTCTTGGTTCTTTTTTTGGGGGTCAACAATTAATTTTTCTCCATAGTGTTTTTATTTACCTGAAAATGTCTTTATTTTCTCTTTGTGTACTGGAGTGGACTCGTTAAGGGTCCCAAACCAAAGCTTACTGAAGGATCCCCAAAGTAAGTGGCACCTGACCTTTTGCCCGTGAGTGTTTATCCTCAAAGTCTCAGCCCTCAGTTGCCTCTGCTGCAACTGGCAAATGCACTGGCTGAAGAACGGTCCCAAAGTGATGGGTTCACCTCTCGGTGAGTCCTCCTTTGTCAGAATCTGGGCTCTGTCATTTTCTTTGCTAATCCAGCAAACGTAGTTTACATTTTGTTGCACTTTCCCAATAATTCTCAGCAAGAGGGCTGGCCTGGATTACACAGTCTGATGGTCTAAAGAACCGAATGCCCATGTCCCGCCTGTCCTTAGCATGGGTCCTGGAAACTGCCACATCCCACTTCTGCTTGCATCTCATTGGTCAGAAAGATCTCACCTAGTTGGAAAAGAGAGTCTTTAGTCAAAGGACAATAATCTCAGTGAAAAATTCTGGCTCCCATGGCTCCTTGGGAGAACAGACTCTGAAGACTATAGCCTTCTAATGTTGCTTAGTTATCGGCCAGGATGTGATCCAGAGCAAGTTGTTCATGGGCTCAGGGTTTCCAGTTACTCACGCATAAAATGGAAATGATGATAGTGTCATCTGAGTCTCAAATAAGATCTTACAATTTTTGAGTTGAGACCTATTCTCTGCTAGGCACTGAGCTGAGTCGTTCAGACTAACTCTCTTGGCCTGGCCAACAACCCGATGAGGCACTCATCACACCGTAAGAAACTGCAGCACGGACAGCTTAGACAACCTGCACAGATCATAGAGCTGCTGGCTGCAGGATGGCAACCTGGACCCATTGTCCTTCAGCACACAGGCTCCTGCCTGGGAGACCACAGTTCTTGAGTGCTGGAATTGTTGAGGAAAGATAACAAGACCAGGATAGAACAGTGCTGGGAAGTTGAGGGTGCCACAAAGTTAGACTGCCTGGGGCAGGATGGACCTAGTTGAGGATCTATGGATTTTTTTTAAAAAAGATTTATTTATTTATTTGAAAGGCAGAGTTACACAAAGAGGGGAGAGGGAGAGAGAAGGAGAGAGAGAGAGAGAGAGGTGTCTTCCATCCAATGGTTCACTCCCCAATTGGCAGCAACGGCTGGAACTGCACCGATCCAAAGCCAGGAGCCAGGAGTTTCTTCCAGGTCTCCCACATGGGTGCAGGGGCCCAAGGACTTGGGCCATCTTCCATTGCTTTCCCAGGCCATAGCAGAGAGCTGGATGGGAAGTGGAGCAGCCAGGTCTTGAACTGGCGCCCATATGGGATGCCAGTGCTTCAAGCCAGGGCGTTAACTTGCTGCGGGCCACAGTGCAGGCCCCAAATCTATGGATTTTTGAGTGACATGGACCACCCAGGGAGTTGGAAAAGGAGATCATAAAGAGAAAATGAGCCCTACAGAGCATATGGTCTATGGCTTTATTTTTAGAAAATAGTTTTGTAATAAATTTGTAAATATTTATTGAGGCACAGTATACATACAAGAATTGCTCTAATTATAAAGTGTCAGTGTTAATTTTTAGACATTTATTTATGTGAAAGGCAAAGTTAAAGAGAGGGAGGGAGGGAAGGGGAGAAGGGGAGAGAGAGAGAGGGAGATGGATCTTCCATTACTGGTTCACTCCCCAGATAGTTTCAATGACTGGGGCTGGGCCAGGCTGAAGGCAGGAGCCTGGAACTCCATCTGCGTCTCCCATGTGGGTGGCAGGAGACCAAGTACTTGGATGATCTTCCAGTGCTTTCCCAAGCACATTATCAGGGAGCTGGATTGAGAGTGGAGCAACTGGGACTTGATCTGTCACTCATATGGGATGCCAGCATTGCAGGCAGCAGCTTAGCCCACTGCACCACAATGCCAGCCCCTCCATTAAGTTTCAAAGTGAATACATTCATGTCAGTACCCGAATCAAGAAATAGAACGTTATCCAACACTGGTACCTGCATCCTTCTAACTACTACCCCTCCCAAGGCAATCACAGAGTAATTTGCCTGTTTTTGAACTTCTGTGAATAGAATGATACCATCTGTGCTCCTGTGTGTTTTCTTTTTTTCATTTTTCTAAACATTACATGGAGAGATGCATTTTTATTGCCACTTGGGATTTCAATTTGTTCAGTTTTATTCCATTGCTATGACTATCACTATGAATTCATTCAATTATTTTAAGATTTATTTATTTGAAAGAGAGAGAGAGAGAGAGAGAGAGAGAGATCTTCCATCTGTTGGTTCACTCCTCAGATGGCTGCAACAGCCAACACAGGGCCAGGCAGAAATCAGGAGCTAGGAGCCAAGTCTCCCATGTGGGTGGCAGGGCCCCAAACACCTGGGCCCTCTGCTGGTGCTTTTCCCAGGCCAGCAGCAGGGAGCTGGATTAGAAGGAAAGCAGCTGGCGCCCATGTGGGATGTTGGTACCCAGGCGGCAGCTTTACCAACTACATTGTCGTGATGCTGGCCCCTCATTCAATTTAGTAAGCATTTGAATGGTGCTGCTATAAATTTTCTAAAATGTGGATCTGGAAGCACAAAAGCACCTGTTTTTGTTTTACTAGGCATTGAAATTGTTGACCTTAAGTATATGTGATGTTCCGTTTTAGTCATACTTCAGCATTTTACAGACAATGGAAAGAAAAATACAAGAGGGAGAGAGATTTGTCCAAGATCACCTCACAGGACTAGAACCTGGGGTTCTCTCTCCCAGGATGGTTTATGTAGGTCTGGATTTCAACGAGAGGCTGGCCAAGGGATTCAGCAGTCTCACAACAGCGCACTTTTAGTTTATAAACTATTACAATCAAGCCCTTGGGTAGGATGAAGCCAGTGACGAAGCCTATGGCAGCTGTCCAGCTGGGCTGTAACTGTAAATACCACTTCACACAGGAGGGAGTCAGTGCAAGTTTTTAACTGCATGCAGGACAGCTCGTGGCATGTGTCTCTCCCCCACTCCAAGAAGCCACTAAGACCACCAAGGCAGAGCATTCCTTACCACGGTGCACGGTGCTTCCTAAATTATTCTGTATTTAGGACTTCTGTCCTACAAATGGATATCAGCAACGTGTGAAAGAACAGAGAGCCACAGACACAGAAGGTTAGAGCTGAAAGTAACTCCCAGGGCCAACACGTCAGTGTGTGGATTGGCAACATGGAAACACCTGTATGATCTGTTTTAAAAATATCCAACCTTTGGTTTTATCCCCAGATCTTAAAGTGTCTGGAGACAGGGCTGTGGGTGTTTGTAACAGTCTCCTGGTCCTGGGATGGTGAGGCACAGCCAGGAGAGAGAATGGCTATTCTGATCCAGTCACTTCCATTTGTCAGTGAGGAAATGGAGGCTCAGAAAAGGGGGTGGATGTTCCTGAGCTCACACAGCTATCGATCTGCACATCTCGCAATTCCCTGACCAGAGCCCCAGGGCTGAGAGCAGAGTTTTGAGCTGTCCTTATGTGTCTGATGCAATCAAAACACACTTTCAGCGGCCAGTGTCATGGCGCAGTGGGCTAAGCCGCTGCCTAGAACACCAGCACCCCATAGGAGTGCAGATTTCAGTCCAGGCTGCTCCACTTTCGATTCAGCTCCGTGCTAATGGACCTGGGAAGGCAGTGGAAGATGGCCCAAGTGCTTGGGCCCCTGCCATCCACATGGGAGACCCTGAGGGAGTTCCTGGTGCCTGGGTTCAGCCTGTTTGTGGTCCTTTGAGGAGTGAACCAGCAGATGAGGATTTTTCTCTCCCTTTGTAACTCTTTTAAATAAATAAAATAACTTTTTAAAAGATTTGTTTGAAAGGCAGAGTTACAGAGGCTGAGGCTGAGGCAGAGGTGAGAGAGAGAAGTCTTCCATCTGCTGGTTCACTCCCCAAATAGCTGCAATGGCCAGAGCTGGGCTGATCCAAAGCCAGGAGCTTCTTCCAGGTCTCCCACGTGGGTGCAGGAGCCCAAGGACTTGGGCCATCTTCCACTGCTTTCCCAGGCCATAGCAGAGAGCTGGATGGGAAGAGGAGCAGCCGGGACTCGAACCAGCACCCATATGGGATGCCTGCACTGCAGGCAGCAGCCCTAAATTTTTTTTTATAAATATTTATTTATTTGAAAGGCAGTGTCAGCTCCCATTTTTCTTTTTTATTTATTTTAAGATTTATTATATTTCAAAGAGTTACAGAGAGAGGTAGAGACAGAAAATTCTTCCATCTGCTGGTTCACTCCCCATATGGCTTCAACAGCCGGAGCTGGGCTGATCCAAAGCCAGGATCCAGGAACTTCTTCCGGGTCTCCCATGTGTGTGCAGGAGCCTAAGGACTTGGGCCATCTTCTACTGCTTTCCCTGGGGCGCATTAGCAGGGAGCTGGATCAGAAGTGGAGCAGCCAGGACTCGAAGAGGCTGGGGCTTTAAACTACTGAGCTACAGCGCCTGCCCCAATAAATCTTTTTTAAAACTATGCTTTTATTTGGCTTCTCACTATCTCTTTAAGATCTTTGGGGAGCGGGGCAGAGGCTTATGGCAGTCCTCCCAGGCCAGCAGACATCAGGACTTCTCTGCTTTCTACCAAGTCAAAGGGAGCAACAAAAGTCTCATTTTCCAAAAAGGTAAAATTATGACGCTGCAGCACAGATAAGATGAACCTGTACCCTGCCGAGAATCTACAGACCATCTGGTTAAATTTCAGCTGCTGCAGTTTGCTGATTGGCTCCAGTTAAGGTGGAGGGGGTTATCAGACTGCTTTATTCGCATCTCCTGGGAAGGAAGCACAGCTGATCTCTGGGACCTGCAAGTGGGGGCTGGGAAGAGACTCCGGATCCAGGTGGCTGCTCCCCGCAGTTTTCCATTACTGGCTGGGATCGCAAGGCTTCCGGAGCTTTCTTTCCTCCACGCTTTTGTTTCCCTACTCATCAGCATGCATGTGCTAAGAGCAGCCCAGCTTTGAACCTCAGCCTGGTGCTCGGATTCCAGATTGGGGCCACCTGACTGGCTGTCAGGCAGGTGTTCCCTGTGGGTCAGGTGTTCACCCAGATTCCATCAGCTGTAGCTACGGGGCAAGAGCCACGAGGAAGAGACGCGGTTGCCCAGGGGGCTGTGTGTGAAAGGCAGACACCGAGAGTCCCACTGAGAACTCAAGATGAGCAAGCACAAGCTTGTGCCTTTGAATCATTTCCAGGATGAGTCCCGAGCGCTGTGTTGTGTCACTCCCCATCACTGTTCTTTTTGTTCAGGCGGGATAAGAGGGGGTGGGGTCGTGGAATTCACAGGAGTCCATACTTGAGCCTTTTCCATTCCCGTTTCCACCCACATGTGGGACCCTTCTTTGTACAAGCTGTTGAAGTGCTAGAAACCCAGATTTCTTGCAAGAACGAGCACCTTGACCCTCCTCTCATGAGCCTCACTTGTAGGTGGACGGCCACGGCTGCGTGCCGGAGTGGCTGTCCGTGTTCGGTGGGCAAAAGCTACGGGACTCATAGCCACGCGGGAAGTGGGGACCCAGCCCCAGGCCAGCTTCGGTGCAGCTCCCAAGGTGTGCCGGGGAGCGTGCTGGACGCAAAGCCCTCGCCGCCTGCAGGCTTACACGGGCCCACGCATACACTTAACAGATGAGGCCACTTGCCCCACGGGGGGCGAATTAGGGGCGTCCTCCCCTCCCCGGGCAGCCCTGGGACGCGGGCAGCGCCTTCCCGGGCGGAGGGCGGCGCGAGGGAGGGAGCGAGGGAAGGGAAAGGCGAGCGTGAGCTGCTTCGAATGCTTGGAATAATTCCGCTTCCGTTTGGGAAGCCGCAGCCTCAGTCCCGCCGCCGCCGCCCGCCGCGTCCGCTCAGCTCCAGCGCCGCGTCCCGCCCGGCCCGCGGCTGCCCGCTCCGCCGCCATGGCCACCTCCCCGCAGAAGTCCCCCTCTGCCCCCAAGTCCCCCACTCCCAAGTCGCCCCCGTCCCGCAAGAAAGATGACTCCTTCCTGGGGAAACTCGGGGGCACCCTGGCCCGGAGGAAGAAAGCCAAGGAGGGTGAGTGCGGCCGAGCCGGGGAGAGCGGCGCGGGTCGGGGCCCGGAGGAGCCGGGGCTCCGGGGCCGGGCGGGAGCGCGCGGCGGGTGCCCGGCGCGGTGGGGCGCGCGCTCGCTTCCCGGGAGCGGCGGGCGGGAGAGCGAGGCGCACCCCGCACCGCGGCCCCGCCGCCTCCGGCCCTGTGGGCGCCTGGCCACGGCCGCCCGGCGCTGCCTTCCCGGGCAGGCGCCCCTGCGGGGCCGCGGACGCGCGCCGCGTGGCAGACAGCGGGAGGCGGCGGGACGCGGAGCCCAGGCCTGGACTCGGCTCGTAGG